>NC_141063.1:2360000-2450000 GCF_041138505.1 Cibotium barometz
CACTCAATAGAGCGCTCCCCTATTATCCCACCTCTAGTGGGACAAGATGAGCCAACTAAACGCAAAAAGTGAGTAGAGGAGATGAACCAACTAAAACGTAGATGTGAATAGAGGAACAACTGAACACTTGGAAAAACAAGAGTCACCCACGGTCCTCCAAGCTCTAGATTCACTATAAGTAGCTATCTAAACAACACCATAAACTTCATGAAAAGAATGTTAAACTGCCCTATTTTTGGGCGAAGCTCCAGTGATGGAGTGGGAGCTGAACCAAGAACCTCAAGGACATTAAATTGCCCTATTTTTGGGCAAAGCTCGAGTGAAGGAGTGTGAGCGGGACCAAGATCCTCAAGGTTCACTCCATCAACAACAAGCAATAGAACCATGTCCAATGCCATAATGTTTTAAACATTCAGTATCGAGATCCTGATCTGGGTTTATCCCAAGTTAACCACATGACCTAGAAAGGAACCCAACAGCCATAGTTATGTGATAATTAGGACATGTCTCTTCTGATGTACCATTAGGGATGAATGCTCCTCAAAACAAATAACAACAAGCATACATGGTGCAAGCAGAGTTGCACTTTTCAGAAGAGCTCATTTATAGAAGCTTCTTCACACCATGAAAGCATGTTCGAGTCTTCTCCGTTTGGATGAGGAACATGGAACATAGGGAAGGGTAAAGAACTAATGCCCAGGATTACCTCAAACCACAAAGGGATCCATAAGGGCACTCGCATAATGTGTCCTTGGTCACAGTGAGCCTGTAGTCTCAAAGCCAAGACAGCATCATAGGATAAGTACATAGCCCAACCCCATTGGGCAAGAAATCACCATTCAAAACCACATAGGATAAGTACATAGCCCAACCCCATTGGGCAAGAAATCACCATTCAAAACCACATAGCCCAATCACAAGGGGCAAGAAATCCCAAACACTAAAACAAAGGGTTTTTTGCAACCACTCTGTTACGTTCCATTGCGAATATGCCAAAGATAAGCTTATTAGGATGGTGTTTGAAATGGGAAGGGGGGTTTTGTCACAAATATAACACCTAGACTAGAGGCTCAGAGTTGGGCAAAATAAAGCCAATCAACATCTCAAGGATGATGGCCAAATTAAATGGAATAAGAGATCACATTCAGTATCTAGAGAATTGATCAAATTTTGTGAGGCTATGGGAAGGATTGATGATCCCACCAAGATCTATTCATTCGGACTTTGCCTTGAAGGCAAAGAAGGCCAATGGTTTACGTCTCTAAACCCACATGGAAAGGTCATCTATACGAGGCCCTGAGACACACATTCATTATGGAATTCTCACCTAGCAGAGCGGAGAAAAGCCAGATGATGGAACCCCATCACACAAATCTATAACCTCAAGCAAGAGGAGAATGAAACAATACATGACTATATTGCTAGAACCAAGTATCTCCACATGAGATATCTCGCGAGAGACTAGATGCCTTATGGAATGGAGGGATGTAATGCATGAAAATATGAGTAATCACCATGTAAACATGATGCCTAAGTGTGTTTAGTCTCTCACACCAAGAGAATGGAAATAGCCTTCCACAAGCCAAGAAGCCATGAGCTCCAAGAAACATGAGTTTCCATTTCTAAAAATGATCATCAAAAAGTTACAACCATGGTCCAAGTCCCCTCTTTTATACATGGACTTGTCCCATTATTAACCCTATTGAATAAAGTTCCTACTTTATTACAAACCATCCCTTCCCAAAGATTTTGTCCTCAAAATCAATAACATGTACAATCTCAAAGTATGAGACTCTAATGTAATCAATGGGAAGTGGTTGAGAGTCCTCAAGTACATCCAAAGCACATATGCAATGAAAATCCGGATGTACACAAGTCCGCCAAGCTCCAAGTCCAAAAAGTATGAGTGAGACTGTTATGACAGCCCTTCTAGTCGATGAAGTACCTTGAAAATTCTTCATGTAAACTCCATAAAATGGGCTGGAAATGATATGTACACTCAGCCATATATGTCCCACATCATGGTCTTCCATTTTGATGCCGAATGAAGCTTGTTGGAGTAGAAAAATAGGCCCAATAGTAGACCTTTCCAAAGCTGTCCAGAAATTACAGCATGTATAATCCTCCTCATATTACCCAATTTGCTCAAGTAAATCATACCACTTGGCCAAGAAAATCATCCACAAGTAAGCCATGTTGTTGGGCATAGTCCATTGATTGCCAAGTAGCCATATTCATGGGTAATTGTATCCATTTGGCAAGGTAGTTTCAGCACTCTAGGCCCCACCAACCTTTGTGTGCTTGGGTCCTTGCAACCCGTCAATACATCTTGTGAGATAGAGCATATGCAAACTGAAATTTCTGCATTGGTAGGCATGTCTCCATCCACAAGATTTTCCTTAACTCACCCTCCCGGGTCAAAAGGAAACTCACCATCCTCATGCACTTCATCATTGCAATCCTCCCATTCCTCAATGTCATGAGAGTCATACTTGTTCTCTTCTTTGTCCATGAGGATCATAGTGATCACCATCTTCTTTGATTTGCAAGCATGCCCGGGTGACCACCTCTCTTTGCACTTAAAGCATAGCCCTTTGCTTCTCAACTCCTCAATGTTTTGATCATCCATTCTTTGAATCTCCTTGAAGTGTTGAAAGGGCTTCTTCGTAGGATCACTACCTTTTTTGGCATCAATATGCACTCCATCCTTTGGCTGTCCACTCCCACATGATGTAGGAAACCTTGGAGTAGAGGATAGTAATGTGGAGGTAGAATCCTTCCCAAGGTTACAAGTAGTAGTGGTTGGTTTGGGTGTGTCTATGGCGAAGGTCATGGGCTGAGACCTCTTGTACTTTGGCTCATAAAGTTTGGCTAACCTCATAGCTTCTTTGAGAGAGCTAGGCCTTTGAGCCGACACATCCGCCTTGATGAAATGTTCAAGCCCATGCACAAACTTTCTCATCTTCATGTCTTCACTCAAACCTTCCACATACATTGAAAGCTTCAAAAACCTCTTGATATAATCTCTCACCATCATCCCCTTTTGAGAAAGCTCATACCATTCTTCATGGTATCGATCAAGCACTAAGGATGAAAGGAAGGCCAAGTTCATCTCCCGCTTCAATCCTTCCCAAGTTGATGGCGTGTTCCCTTGTTTGACCATATACCTCCACCATTGATGAGCATAGTCTTCAAGATGTAGGGAAGCAAATTGTACCATATCACGCTCACTTTTTGGGTAAAGTTGGAAATAGGTGTCAAGCTTGGTAGCCCACTCCTCCAACTCTTGCGGAGATGACCCGTCACCTTTGAACTTTGATAGTGAGATCTTGTCTTTGACATCCTTGGAAGATATGTGGGATGGGTTATCATGTTGGGTAGAGGGTTTGAACCTTTGCATCTTCATATACGATTCCATGAATTGCGCAAAGTCTTTGTAGTCCCTCTTGATGTCATTTGGTAACTCCATCCACTTCTCATGAGCATCCCTTTGTCTTTGGGCAAAGGACAATTGGTTCCAATCGAGTACCACCTCTTCATCAATCATGTGCATATTGGAATTAGATGGACCCGAGTGAAAAGAAGAATGAAACATGTCCTTGACAAGGGGCCTCCGTGCATCCGCCATGAATCCAAAAGTAGCATTCTTGGTGGCATGCTCATGCATTACTTTGGGAGAAACCTCTTGTGCCATAGGTAGCTTGCCTTCCCTACGGCCTTCAAAAGCTGTCCCATATTGCTTGCCTGCATGTGAAACACCATGACCACTATCAAATGAAGGTTGGCTCATTGGCCGAGCCACCCTCTCTTCCAAGACTTCCATCCTTGTGGCCATAGTATCAAGTCTATCATTGACCTCCACCCTTGTAGCCATCGTGTCCATCTTCGCATTCATTTGCATCAGCATTTGCATGATCGAATCGATGGGGATGGTATGTGACGCTTGTGGGGTGGGCTTGTGGGCACTTCCAACATTCACTTCTTCATGCACTTCCCTTGAAGTATGCCCACAAGTATCTTCCGGAGCATCTAAGATTCCTTGCTCCATAATTGCTTCTTCTCCCTCTACCTCGTCGGGAGTCAAGGTGTTATGCTTTGGTCGCCCTCTTGTCCTCGTTCCCATGGAAAGTATCGGTTTCAAAGATTTGGCTCTAACTTGAGGTAGGGATGTCCGATTGAAGTGGTCTAGAGCTTGTTGGAGAGCTAATGAGGTGTACTAGACCACTATACAAAGACCCTTAAGAAGTGAGAAGTGCTACTATTCTCTGTTTTAGGGTTTACAGGGTTATAGGCTGAAATAGTATTTTGAGCATAACTTGAGCTAGAAATATCCGAATGCAAAACTTCTTAGCTCAAATCGAAGCCCTCGATGAGTACTACGAGCCTATGTGATTAGATCTTGAAGACCTTAAACCCCTATGACTGAATTAGGGTTTACTGTTTCTGCAAAAACCCTAATTTCTACCCCAAAGAGATATCGAAACGGAAAGGTTAAGGGCTCGTTGGGTAGCTCTAAGGAAGCACTAAGAGCTCATATGATCACCTTTAATTCAGTCCAAAAGGTTTGGGACTGAATTAGGGTTTTGTAAATCTGCAATTTTCTTGCCCAAGTGACCCTTTTGTGCCCCCAATGATCCTTGCTTGTTCCCGCACCTTTGTTAGCACCTTTTGCACTTCCTTTGCATCCCAAGGTCTGCAATTAATGTTTCACCAACCTCAATTGCCATGCATAGTCAAGATTTTGGAAGAATTTCGCCATAGTCTCCTTTGTAAATGGAGCCAAATCTCAACTGAAAATGCAATTTCTGAAATCAAAATACAATGCTCTTTGCATCCCACAATGCCATGAAAGCTCTTATGCAATCTTTGTCCATCAAGGCATTAGCAACATCCACACAATATGATGGAATAGGGGCCCCATTGCCCAAATGCATCCATAAAGTCGATGTGAGGATTGTTGAGGACGCGCGTTGAAGCTTGCCGATCTCCCGGCCAAGCCCTTCTCACCCCTTCACCAAGTTTTCCTCCAAGGTGAAGGTTGAGGCCATGTCTTCACCACCATGTACCTAATCCTCCACCGTATCTCTTTCCCAAAGCAATCACGACACGGTAGATTCAAAACATGCTCCCCTTGGCCTCTCCAACCAACGCCAAGGTACCCTCACACATTGCTAGATTCACTAGGAAATGAAAGTGAATGCAATGGTGAGTGTATGTGTTTGGAATTTACAAATGGGATGAAGGTAAAATCACTTACATGTGTGTGGCATGACTCATGCCATTTACAATATTCTCATGAATCATTATGCATGAATTCATGCTCATTCTCATAACTCCATTCATCAAAACAATCCAACATCAACCATCAAATCACAATGCCCTCACCATGGCATTTGGCATTTGCATAAGCATTTGTAAGACCAAAGTCAAGGCATATGTAATTGCATTCCTAGTGTCCATATGGCATCAAAATGAGCATGTTTCCATGGCATGGTAAGAGCTTGTCAAATGGCAATCCATAGCATGGATATGGCATATGAATGGTGTATATGATATGTGAATGATGCTTCAATTCCAACCAATGCTACATAGATTTGCCATTAAATGCTTCATTTCTGAAATTTAGGGTTTCTTAATGTAATGAACCCCAATCAACTCCCAAAGCCCCAATGAATGCTTCAAAATTGCTAGAAATTGATGAAGGCACTCACCAATGGCATCCCTTAAGCTTCAATGACTGAAATTTGTTGAAGGAGGCTTCATATTGATGAAAACCGTGGCCACTTTAGCACTGACTTGCAGCCATGAAGTAGGTCAACAATGCTCATGAAAATGGCTTGAAAATGCTAACAAATCATGAGGTAGAGCAAGCATATGCTCCAAGGAAGGCTTATGAAGCAACTAAGCTTCCATTTCTCCATGAAAACGGCGCCGTTTCGCCGTCAGGCTGCCGCTGCATTTTCGCGATTTCGCCTCCTTTAGATGAACCAAAACCATGTCATGTGCTCATACCTTGCCTCTGATTGATTCCCCCAACTTTGCTTGCCATTTGGTGAAGGTTTGGTTGAGGAAAACCATGGCTAGGGTTGCAGGAAACTCCACAGAAGCAAAAACGTTTTTGGATTAAGTTTCCTAATCACGATTAACCATTTCCCCCAAATTTGGTCCAAACTTTTCAAAAAATTTGGTCCGTATCCCCAGATTTGGTCCAGAAAGGGCAAAAATGGCCAAAATCACTCAAAATCTAAGCAATCTACATGAAATGCTCACCATCTCCATGAGATTAAGCAAGATTAGAGAAGATTTGTCAAGAATCACTCAAGGATTACAAGAAAATGAAAAAAAATTAAAAGAAACTCAAATTTTCAAGCAAATTTTCCCAACAACCCATGCATGCCCATGATCAAAATCAAGAGCTCTGATACCAATTGGAATGGAGGGATGTAATGCATGAAAATATGAGTAATCACCATGTAAACATGATGCCTAAGTGTGTTTAGTCTCTCACACCAAGAGAATGGAAATAGCCTTCCACAAGCCAAGAAGCCATGAGCTCCAAGAAACATGAGTTTCCATTTCTAAAAATGATCATCAAAAAGTTACAACCATGGTCCAAGTCCCCTCTTTTATACATGGACTTGTCCCATTATTAACCCTATTGAATAAAGTTCCTACTTTATTACACCTTATTGCTCATTGATTGATTTATGATTGGTTTCAAAAACAAGAGGCTTCATGACCATCTCTATAAGTCTAGACACTACATATTTGATAAGTATTGCTGGTGAGGCAATAAACTTGGTAGATAATCTGTAGTAAGACAAGGATGTAAAAGTCGTCCACCCAAATTAAGAGATAGGGGATGCATCATCCAAAGCCTTAGGGTGCCCCACCACCAGCTAGAGTCTTAGTCAAAGACATAAGCATGGACGAGTTAGCAAAAAAAGCTGCTTAAGCGGTTAGGCCACCACTAGTGGGCTAGGGCTAGTTCCTCAAAAGGGACACCCACATTTATTTCCACGAAGAGATATGGTTTGGTGTGCAATTTGCTGCTAAAACCATATAAGCACAGATCGTCCACTAGTAAGGCCTACAAACAACAATATTGTGCTCATTGTCAATGCCATGGGAACCATGATATAACCCATTATTGGTACTAGGGAAACCCGACACCAAAGCTACCACTAGCCCTACCACCCATACCAAATGCTTCTTAAGTGGCGCATAATCCAGTGCCCATTTATCATAATCCTATATCAAGAGGTATGCACAGACCCTACCACCAATGCCATACCCACCTCCTGTATTACCACCCCAACAGATTCTTCCTTGAACCACACCAGTAGAACAACACTTGGTGACGTTACCAATAGACCCCGAGAGTCTAGAACAAGAGAGGTATAAGTCATGTGAGCAATATAATTCATAAGGACATCCAAAGTAACCAACCATGAGTATGCCTCCTTGTTCAAAGCTATGGTGTAACAAAGGATGAGAGACTTCAATAACATGTCATGCAGGTCACCTCTTCAATGTTTCCATTCTAAGGGCCCACACTATGTTTATTGGGTGTCCTCATAGAGTAATCACACCACGTACCCCAACTCCATCACTGAATTGAGTGCAAAATCCAAATGTCAATCTATATGGAGGCACATGTTACAAGTGTGGATTTGAACATGGAGGCACATGTACAAGTGTGGACTCAAACATGCTTTCAATGATTATCCCAGCATAGTGACAATCACCCTAGTGGCCGGAGCATCAGCCACTTCAACAAGCTTTAACTTATTGCGTGTACAAGGTGGACTTATTCACACAAGGCTCTAAACAACCAAGTTGAGAGTAAAGAAACATCCAAGGTAGTTAAGAAGCAAAAAGCTCAGGCTTCAACCTCCTGTATTACCAAACTAATCGGTTCTTTCTTAAACTGCACCACTTGAACATCACTTAATGACATTACCATTAGACCCTGAGAGTCTAGAACAGGAGAGCTATAAGTCATATGAGTAATACAATTCATAGGGACATCTAGAGTAACCAACCATGAGTATACCTCCTTGTTTAAAACTATGGTGCAATAAAGGGCGAGAGACTTTAATAGCATGTCACTTAGAGGTCATCTCTTCGTGTTTCCATTATAAGGGTCCACAATATGCTGCGAAGTATCCTCATATAGACATCACACCAAGTATTCCAACTCCATCCACGAAGCCACTACCAAACTCCAATGTCATTCTCTGTATGAAGGCACATGTTACAAGTCTGGATTCAAATGTGGAGGAACATGTTACAAGTGTGGATTTGTACATGCTTTTAACGATTATTTCAATAGAGTGCTAATCACCCTAGTGGATTTGAATATTGAGGCATGTGTTACAAGTGTCGATTCGAACATGCTTTCAACACTTGTCCCAACAGAGTGATAATCACCTGAGTGGCCGGAGCATCAACCACTTCAACGAGCCTTACCTTGTTAAGTGTACAAGGTGGACTCATTCATACATTCCCCCTTAATGCTGTCACAAGGCTCCAAACCAAGTTGAGGGCAAGGAAACATCCAAGGCAGTTAAGAAGTAGAAAGCTTAGGCTTCAACCACCGCAAAGCTAGTAAAAGCACACAAAAACCCAATGCACGATCGTTTGTCAAGGACAATGACATCGTGAGATGATGATTGAAAGTGGTTCAAGCAATAGCTAGAAGTTTTCTCTCTCATTGATGGTGGGCAATCTCCCACTCAAACCAGCTCTTCCCAAAGAGAAGAAACCCATTGACTACATAAAACTCCCTAAATTGGTCAATTGTCAAATCTATATTCAATATGAATATCCTTGAGGTCTGGCCAGGTGTCCAAATCCTTCAACTCCACCAACAAATACATGGACCACTCTTTTTTGTGGGATTATGACCCAAATATTTGTATATATCACATTCCCGCGTCTAACCTATTGTTCTTGTTCGAATTGCATGCGTTCTGTGGTGGGTGGTTGAAGTTTCTTGCTGCTCCTTGTGTAAAAATGGACTTGCCAGTGTCGGCAAAAGTCCTCCTTGAGCTGTTTGCTACTTCTTTCCGTTTTCCCCTTCTTGCCCTTCTTCTTCTCTAAAAACTCAAAATCTCTCCTTTCTGGACACTGCTTATCCGAAACTCCCCTCTTTGCTGGGGCTTTACATCTGTCTCCTCCTTGCACCCTGTGTCTTCTTTGTGCCTTTCTTCCTCCTTTTGGCTCTCCTTTGGGTCTTGCCTTCAAGCCACAAATGCAACTTCCCTATGTGGGTATGCTAACTCGTTTTCCTCACTCCTTTGTCATATGAGCCAAAATTCTCTTTGTTGCTAATGGGGTGAAGGGGGAGCTCTCTATGCCTAGATGGAGGCAATAAGAGATGGGGTAAAGGGAGAGCTCTCTATGCTTAAATGGAGGCAACAAGAGATTAGAATTTTCCTATGTTTTTAGACTTTCCCTATTTGTTATTGACATTAAACAAGTATGTACACCAACTCCTTAGACTTTTCCTATTTATTAACATCAAGCACAAGATGAGGCCGCTTTGTATGTTCTAGTTCCATCTCACAAAAAAATAAGTGCCCATTCGAGTGAGTAACATGGTAAGTAAGGCAAGTGAAACCATGTTAGCCCATAGAGTGGTTAATTATATTATAGAAATTACCCGTGCATTTATGAATGAGAAAGGGATGCCTCATTATTTTTGGGCTAAAGTAGTACAATTGCATTTTATATCATGAATAGATCACTAAGAGTTTATGGCATGATGCTTGAACAAAAATCTACTAGTAGAAAACGAGATTTGACACACTTGAAAGTGTTTGGATGTATTGCTTATGTACATGATGTGAAAAGTAATTTGGATCCCAAGGTAGAAAAATGTATATTCATTGGTTATTCCCTTGAGCAAAATTTTATAAATGTTATAACCCCATTGCCCATGAGATGCAAGTGAGCACATGGATGTTGTGTAATGAGACGAGTAGTTAGTATACACGAGTGAAGGATTCTATAGAGGCTGAAAGTAAATAATCAGATAAGTGCCTTAAATATTGAGCAACAAAGGCACTTAGTGGATTAAGAGCGTTAATGGGTCTATTATGAGATCTTGGTCTGGAAGATTGAGGTAGAATGTTAGGCATTCTGATGTATCATGTGCTGGTTCTATAGGTGCTAAAAATTCAACAAGTTTGCATGTATCACATAAGGGAAAAGAAAAGGTGGATTGGTTTTTTATAATACATGATGTTTCATTAAGTCGCTCTCTTTAGTGGATCAGAGTAGAGCCTTGATGAGGAGTTTAGGATCTTGGCTATTGTCACACTTGGTGTACAAAGAGCCAAAGCAATGTTGAGAACACTTAGCAGTGATCCAGGTGTATGTAGGTCTACTAAAGTCAGACCTATGTACACTTGGTGTGTACAAAGAGCTGAAGCAGTATTGAGAACACTTGGCAATAATCCAGGTGTATGTAGTTTTAATATAGTTAGACCTATGGACACCTAGTGTGTACAAAGAGCCAAAGAAGTGTCGAGAATACATGGCAGTGATCCAAGTGTACATATGTCTACTAGAATCAGATATCCACTAGTGGATAGGTTGAGATATAGTGGGTGTACGTCCCAACAGTATACATATATGGTCAAATCTATATACACAAGAGATAGAGCCTACATGTTTTGAGGATACATTTGGATATAAGCATTGGGAAGATGGTGTGGATGAAGAGATGGTTGCGTTAGATGCTAATGATACATGTGATTTGATAATCATGATATTCATGAGGTGAAGATGCTTCTTAAGAAGAAGTTACGATACTTCATGCATATAGAGTTGATTAATTAGATCATGTGATGAGATTTGACTTTTACAGATGCAATATGCTTTATCTAGTCAATCTCAGTGTGCCATTAGAGTAGAACACCAGGTAGTCTATAGATATGGGTGATCCCACATACACACAGATGATTATCACTAAAATAGAATTTAGCTGTTTGGTTGGATTAATGAGTCAGTTTAAGCAAGCCTTGAGGAAGCCACTTTTAGATGTGGCTATCTAAGTAATCTCAGTGTCATTGGAGCAGAACACGAGATAGTCTACAGATATAGGTGATCTCTTGGAGTCTTGGAGGACCCTACAATGTATATGTGCACAGTAGGTAGTTTGATTTTACATAACTATCACCAAGTCAAACTTGAGTTATTCGGTTGGATTGCTGAGTTAGCTTAAGCAGGGCTCGAGGAAGCCACATTAAGATGTGGCTAGGAGAATACTTAAATACATAAAGTTAACCATACATTATGGACTTCTCTATGAGGTTGGGATAAAGGTATAGGTACATGGGTACACATATACAATTTGGGATGATAGTGTCTCAGGTAATGAGAGATTTGTACTAGTGGCTTTTGGGAGTGTTGCTATTCTAGATCAGCAAAGAAGCAGTTAAAGAATGCTTTGTCGAGTATAGAGGTCGAGTACAGGAGCACTGCTATGATGACATGTGAGGTAGCTTAGTTGTAGAAGCTACTTGTAGATATGGGTGAGCCCATGGTTAGGGAAATTGTCATTTATTGTGAAAACATGAATAGCACATAATTAGCCTAGTAACCTAATGTATCATACTAGGACAAAGCACATTAAGGTTAATTTTTCTTTTGCAAGGGAGAAGGTTCTAGGGTAATTAGCATTTATTGCAACAACATGAGCAGCCGGCCATACAGTTGGCTAGTAAACCTATGTATCATGCTAGGATGAAGCACATAGAGGTGCATTATCATTACATTATCATTTTGCAAGGGAGAAGATTCTAGGAAGTGAAATGGATTTGGTTTAAGTCAGCACAAAGAATTAGGTGGATGTTATCACGAAGGCATTGAGTACAGAGAAGCTTCACACGTTTAGAAGCTTACTTGGAGTGCGAGGTATGGAGTTAAGCTCAAGGGGGAGTGTTCAGATATCAAGCTTGAGGGGGAGTGTTGAGATATTGATAACCACACTTTGGTTTACTAGAGTTATGGCATAGTTATAGCGCCAGCTCGTATAGTCAGGTTCATAATATGGACCTTGTATGTTTTAGTAGCAGAGTACTTTCCTTTATAGTATGTACACTTATCTTTAAGTCACGATTGTAGAGAAATGAAGAAGATGGTTGTACTCTTACCTTTATGTTCTATCATGGTTGAAGTGAAGTGAAGAAGATATTGAAAAATTCAGCCATCCCATCTGTCTCTTGTGTGCTTGTCTATTCTTGTGCGTGTGTGAAGGAGAAAGCTTGTAAGGAGCTCACTCAAGATCTATGCTCATGTGGGATAATGTCCAAGTGTGATGTGGTTGATCCTGGTTCTCTACTCATACCTTGCCCTCAATGGCACCACAAATTTCAACACGAAAAGATACATGCATACTTGGTTTTGTTGCATAGGGTTTTTTCAACAACCCAAAACTGATAATAGCCTCTATATTAAGAGGATTAAGGATGTTTTATTGGTCATCGTGTTATACGTTGATGACATGCTGCTCATAGGCCCTAATGATATCATATTTCACTTTTATAGCTGATTTAGAGAAGTCTTTTGAGATGTTGGATCTTGGACCATTACAGTATTATTTGGGCATTGAGTTTTGGGAGCGTAATGATGGTATTGTTATGTTGCAGAGGAAATACGTAGATACATTGTTGAAGAGGTTCAATCTTGATTCCAACACAAGGGCAATGGCCTTTATGACCTTGCCTTTCACAATGTAGGGGCTTTGCCTAGCCCTACATCTGGAACTGCTTGTGTAATACACAACACGACCCACCACCATGAGACATCACCCATGCATCCTTGCTTGGGTTGCTGCAAGGTAGGGAGGATGAGAAAGAGTGTGGGAGGGAAGTAATAAATGGGTCTCCTGGGCAAGGGGAGGGAGTGAGAGGAGACTTGTTCAGGGCTAGGTTCTCAATGTAGAGAAGTCTAACGAGGGGAAGAGATGAAGGGAACAGGAGAAACAAGGAAGACGAGTTAGGTGGTAGTGGTCGTTATGATGGCATGCAATTGATGAAACTCAAATATATTTTTATTCTAATGTGTATAAGTATATTAGATCACAATTTATAATAGTAACAATATATATAAACTTTTTTGTAATACATGTATCAATATATATACATATGTATATATAGCAAGAAAAAATGAAAAGCAAATTTTTAGAAGTAATTTAGAGCACTATATTTCATAGCGAAAAATTTGACAAGCGTTGGACACTATAGGCGGGTGAGGATGGGGGCATTCAAAGGGAACCGATCGCTGGTGTTGCCCTCTTCCAAGTATCTGGGCGCGGTGGAGAGGCTAGCCAGCGGTCGCGCCACCTTCTTCAGAGCTTTCTCCTACCAGCAGAGAGGTGAGAGGATTCTGGTAGACATGCAGCTTAAGTTTTCTTTTTATAAGAAATGCTTAACCAGTGCCATCACATAGATTGGAATCTAGTAAAGGAGGAAATTATATCGACAGGTTTTATTGCAAAGTATCTCTCTTGCGGTGCGTGTGGCATATGTTTGTGCATTTACGTGATTACGATACTGGGCTTACAAAGAGTTAAAAAAATATGATTATATGCGGGTTTTTTTTTCCCCCCCCCCCCCGGGAAGATTATATGCGGTTTTTTAATGAGATGACAGCTTATTTCATAACTAAAAATAACAATGATGCAAATAGCATGCGTACACATTTAGTTACAAGTTGTTATATGCTTTTCTCTGCTCTGTACACCACTACCCTAGGGATGAAAATTGGGTCGGTTCCCCTCATTTTGGTATTCTTTTATCATTTAACTTTGGAACAATGCTTTGGAGAAGCTTGGTGAAACTTATCACTCAATGCTATGAAGAAAATACAAAAAAGTAGGAACTTTCTTAGTGATGTAGGTGTTGCTTGTGTTGTTGATGAACCCAAAACTTGTTCTTTCCTATACAAAATCACGGGGCCTTCTACCTTCCAGGCCCACTCTCAAGTACTTCTTGTGTGTTGCTTGTACTCGTAGTTGTGCAACTGGCTCAAACTTAACGGCATTTATAGCTTCTTCAAGTCTTTTGACATGTGTAAATAGAGCCTGCACATGGACCAACAGTTTGTACAACCATGTAGCTTTTATGCTTGCCGTCCTTACAGAAAAACAGCCATATGCACAACTCCTGTGTGGAACAAGTTGGCTTTAATCACTTATTCGCTTTTTGATAGAAAAGGTGAGTATGATTTTTGATAGAAAACACACCCTCTGGAAGAAAAGCATGAGTTGCCTCTGTACTCCTTGCTGAGCGGTCTCTTATGTCCTTGTTGAGGTGCTCATGCACATAGTATGGCTAGGACTGTATTGCTGTATGGACTGTAAGGTGATCACAGGTGGATGTGCGGACGAGTGTGTGGTTGGTGTACTCTGATCACAGGTGGATGTACAGATGAGTGGGCGGTTGTGTGGTGAGCAGTTTGTTATTTTATGATTGATTTGCGTTGTTGTATGGGCAGCTGTTGTGTGCCCCAATGGAGGTGGTTGTTGCTGTGGTGTGTGTCCGAGGATCAAATACACTAAAGACCCGTGGCTCTTATGTCATGGCTGGGAGTTGTGTGACTACAGAATGGAGGATGGAGATTTGAGTTGGTTTCCTAAGAAGACGATAGTCTCCATCACCCGTTCTGTTCTAGCGTGAGCGGGTTGTAGCTACGCAACTCCTACCCACAACTTGAGAGCCACAAGTCTCTAGCGTTTTCAATCACACACATGTGCTTTCAAGTCGCACAACAGCCGTCCATACAACATTGCACATCAGTCATACAGCAACACACCACTCATGTGTAGAGACAACCTTGGGGACCAAAAGATTGGCTGGTCCACCCCATTCAGGTTTTCTTTATTCCAAAGATTGGTACAATGCTTTGCAAAGGCATAGGGTCATTGTCCACATACTTTGTCTTGCACACAATCAAATAATACTAAATATCAGGAGCGGATTTTTTAAGAAGAAGAAAATCTCCAGTTTCACGTGTTCTTCCTGGAACTTAACACACATTAAATCTCACACAATGTCCATGCATATTTTTACACTTGACCCTGCAATCAGGCAGGAGACCACGATGAAGAGAGACATTATTACAAGCTCAGACGGCTCCAGAGGGGGGGCGACAGACACAGATTACTATATTTTTTCAGAGATCCATCCCCCTCCTAGACCCTACACGGCAGGGAATTACTCTCCAGAGAGCAGAGACACTTAGAGCCCGCAGGAGACAGAGGACACCTGGCTTTCGGACACCACGCCTATACCAGAGAGAGATGACAGAGATCAGAGCTCAGTTTCTCAGAGAGGGTGCGGAGCGACTGGCTCGCTTCATAGCACACCCAGGCATGTTCTTCAGGGAGCTGTGGACACCCCCTTCACTGATGTATAGCATTTTATACCCCCAGTATGGTACAGGATGGAGCTAGCTAGGTTGCATATCATGATTGTATACTCCATGCATGTAGCTTTGCATTCTCCTAGTAGTAGAGCTCCATCCCCTGCACACCCAGATTCAGCTTTTTTGTTCAGTACTTTTTCATTTTGTTGGGATGACTGTGGATACCCTATACAGGTACTCCGATTTGTCTCATAGGCCGAGTTCGGTCTTTTGGAAGACGTTAATAAAATCTTTCTTTCTTTCTTTCTTCACAAGTACACATTTGCACACATTGCCCAATCGAAGGCATTTCGCTTGGCTCATAGTATTTAGTATTGTTTGATTGTGTGCAAGAGTCTGAGGACAGGGACACTGTCTGTATAAAGCATTGCATCAATCTTGGAAATAAAAGCAAACCTCGACGGGGTACTGGCTCATCTTTTGGTCTTCAAGGTTGTGTTTGTTCACGAAGCTCACATATATACACACGACAACTTATAATTGCATATGAGTCTTGCTTGATTAAGTGCATTATAAAGATCATATGGGTCAAACATGTTATAGTGGCATTAGACCATGGTTCCATTCATCAAATGGAAACAGTCCAGAACCTTGAGATCTTGGTAATAGCTTGATTTAAACATATGTGTAGTGATTTGGTAGATAGGGAGGAATCCATGGCTTCCAAAGATCTTAGACAAGAAAATTGGAGGAGCTCACCTCATAATAACAAAAGTTGAAGGCTCTATAGGCCGTAAACAATGAGCTCCTCAAGAATTGTCTATCCCAACAAGAAGTTTGATGAGAATATACAAGCACACCAGAGAGAGAAATTTGGGAATTGGACATGCTCATCATGTATGAATCGTGGACGGAGATATCTCAAAAACCGCATTCCGAACTAAAGGAGCCCACTACGAGTTCGTAGTCATGTCCTTCGGTGTGATAAATGCCCCAGCTACATTTAACCTCATGATGTGTTTTATTGAGGGACTTGATCGGTAAGTGTGTCATCATCTTATTGGACGACATACTAATTTTTTTCGAGCTACAGAAGAGCAACATGACATTGATCTAGAGAATGAAATTGTTGGAAAGGAATGAGTTGTATGTCAATGAGAAAAAATCAGAGTTTTATCTATACGAGGCTCTTTACCTGGATACATAATTAGTGCCGAAAAATCCAATTAGATTCCACAAAGGTGGCGGAAATCCTAAATTAGGAGATACCAGAAAACGCATATGATATTCGGTCATTTGTGGGTATTTGCTAGGCATATTCCACCCACATCGATAAATTTTCTGACGTCTCGATAGCTCTCATTGATCTCCTCAAAGGTGTCAAGACTTGGAGGCAACATATTCACATGATCCCTCATGGATTACAGGCTTTCAAGGGCCTTAAGGTTGCATTATATGAGGCTCCTTGTTTAGCACTAGCCATCATGGGATGACTCACTCTAGGTGATCATGGATGTGAGTAACATCGCTATTGTAGCCATCTTGCAGCAAAATGGGCATCTAGTCCATCTAGTCGCTTACATGTCCTGTAAGTTGATTCGTGTCGAAAAGAACTACTTGGTCTACGATCGAGAGCTCTTCGTGGTGATATAGGTCCTAAAGCATTGGAAGCACTTCCTCTATGGGTGAGACTTTGAGGTTCGCATAGATCACTAGGCTTTGTGTTGGCTTCAAACGATGCCAAGTGCGAATTGGAGTGATCGACAGTATTGCTGGAGTCACATTTTTCAGCAATTTGGTGGAACGACGCCTTGAGTAGGGAAGGAATTGTGTTCCACATCCAATCCACACAGATGGATCTCGCCGGTACAGTACTAGACGCGATGAAGCACAATGCGGGTTCTCTAGAATTTGGTACAAAATGGGAATAGGCATTGGACGCCATAGGACTATACCACTTCTTGATATGCAATGGTTGGCTTTTTTGCAAAGGTTGCCTCTGTGTATTGAAAATTCTAGGCAACTCTTATCTACGATGCCCATGATGCCCCATGATGCCATTATTTGGTGGTCATAGTGTGACATGCGGGGGATTGATCGTAGTAAAACAACCTTAGGCTAAACTAAACTATACTTAATTATACTTAAGAGATAGACAATGGTGTCCATGCAATGCAATGTAGCTATATTAAATGGATGAGTTACATCAAAGATCAGTCTATGTTGTCCCTAGATGAGTATCTATGTCGGGAAGAGAGAGAGAAGCTGAATGCAGATGATGAATGACTGTTCCCGTCTCCAATGCTCAGGTCCACCCTTGGAATGCTGGCTTTCCTCTATGTAGGAGGTAGGAAATGACTGAACTGAATGCTTACTGCTGAATGCTTACTGCTGAATGCTGAATATGCTGATCTGCTGACTCTCCTTGCTCCCTAGATAGGAAACGCTGTGAAGAGATGAAGATCTCCTGCTGAATATAAGATGCTCATGACTGAAATGATGTGATTGCTTATGTATGGGTGAATGCTGCTGGTCGGGCTGTTATACTGCTGTCGCCAAGTGTAGGGACGTTTACGACTGCATTAAATGTTTATGTACTGCTGTCGACTGCTCATAACTGCTGTCAGCTGGTAATAACAGGCCCCGACCTGATGCTGGAATGTCCTACATGGTCTTGTTGTCTTATATGTTGATGTTGGTGCTGTAGAAGTTCCAAACACATGTTGCACATGGTGATATATATATGCTGAAAATGCCTGGGTAATACTTGATGTTCCTAAATGCTATCTGCGAAATGCTTATGAATGCTCAGATATGCCATGTCACTTGTACACCTTCTGGGTGTGCATGTGACATTCCCCTTTGCTAAACTGTTGCTGGGTGATACACTTGGCAACCATTTGACTCCTCTGCTGATCATCCTCCACTGAAACCACTGCCCCCTTCTGACTTCTTCTGTTGGGACTGAGGTCGAATGTAGGAGTTGAATCCTTTGAGCCAAAGACTTCTTCACTGTGGGAACTACATGGCAAATGCTGGAAGATCTACTCGGAAAGCCTGAGTCACCATTGATTTCACCAATTGGCCGATCATTTGGTCCATCTCCAGATTTGTGTCTCGTTCACTTGAGGCCAGGCCGGTGTCTCATGTGAAGGGGCCAGTTTTTTGCATAACATGGACGGGAGCCAGACTGGTGCCACCCGTGTGTTAGCAGGATGGTGTCGTATGGACGGGAGCCAGACTGGTGCCACTCGTGTATGACTTGGATTGTGTTCTATCCATGGGATTGTCACGCCATGGAAGAGCCAGTATTTGTGCCGTGTCTTGTCTATGGGACTGTCACTCTATAGGGAGGCTCGTGCCTGGATCTGTGTCTTACCTATGGGACTGTCATTCCATAGGAAGACCGGGATTTATGTTTTCTGTCGTGCCATCATTGTGTCCGACAGATGTTTAGTACTTGTTCCATGAAGGGGAGATATGTCCATGATACTATTTGCACATGCATTCATGTTTTGCATGTTTGGAACTGTTTTCGCATGACTTGTATTCTTGTGTTTTGCCTGTTTGACGTGCCACTTACTGAGCGGGGACGCCTGCCAGTGAGTCGTGAAGTTTGCTCTGTCTTCTGACGAGTTTTGTTGCGTGTGAACAGGTGGTAAGTATATTGCACTTGTTTATTTTATAGCATTCTTTTTAACCTTTGTTTTTATAAGGTTGCAGGTTCACACTCATTAATGAGTGGACACCCTCCCCAAATATTTAATGATGTCCTTGGTAGGGTGGGCACCCATGTATGGGGCAAGGTGGGGAGGGAAACCCCTCACTTAATCTCATGTGTGGGATTGGGTGCATGGCCACCTACCTTGAGACTTTGGAACTGTCCGCCTCCATGCAAGTGTGTGGGCCGGCCAACTGTTTATCATGCACCCTCTTCCATCACTTAGGGGTGAACCTCCTCGTGCATATATTCAGCTGCGCACAGTTCCTCTGAACCTGCTCTCAGACAGCTCCACGCTAGTGGACTGCACACAAGCCATCTCTCCGCTTGCCTTCAGGTTGCTGCACGCTGGTGGGCTGTTCTCTCTACACAGGCGGCTACGCCTCCCTTCTGCAGGCGGCTGCGCTTCCTTTCCGCAGGCGGCCATAGGCGGCTGCACCTCTCCTCTGCAGGCGGCTGCGCCTCCCTTCCACAGGCGGCTGCGCTTCCCTTGCAGGCGGCTACAGGCGGCTATGTACCTCCTCCAGAGGCGGCTGTAGTGGCGGTTGCGTTCTTCCACAGGCGGCTGTGCCCTCAGACATCTGGAGGTAGCTGCACCCAGGCCTCCTCTCCATTCAGTAGGCCGCTGCGCTCAGATCTCCAGGTGGCTGCGTACTCTTCCTTCTTGCTAGTAGGCTCTGGTGTCCATCTCTAGCAGATGCACTTAGACGCCTCAGGTATTTGTCTCCCACTAGCGAGCTACAAGTAAGTGGATTGAGATTTAAGTAGAGGACTTTGATGTAAATATGATAAGGGATACTCTCTACTGCTAACACCCGTTTGGTGCCGGGTAGTCCAAGCTTCTAGAGAACCACGGTCCCTGGGTGCCGAGATCGGGAGAGCCAGGCGTTAGTACGGGAGCTCCTGTTTGTGCGTGGTCCTGGAACACAAGTGGGGCGCTCTCCGCGGATTCCAGTAAAGGCACAGGACCGTAGAGACTAAACTACTCAAGTGGATTGCTCTCCTATGAACGTCTACTTCGAGTCTCTTGTTTGGTAACTGTATTCATCTCAGTTGTACATGGGCATCATCTAGTTCATTGAACCCATGGAGCATTGTATCTTTTAAATACTCCCAATAATATATCATATATTGAGGGGGGGTTGGCCCGTTC
Organism: Cibotium barometz; assembly: GCF_041138505.1. NCBI lineage: Eukaryota > Viridiplantae > Streptophyta > Polypodiopsida > Cyatheales > Cibotiaceae > Cibotium > Cibotium barometz. The sequence continues at coordinate 2,380,253 of NC_141063.1, forward strand.
CGGCCCCAGTGTTGGTGTCCATTGATCAACATTTCATTTCATTTTAATTTTCAGTTGTTATTAAGTTGTCCATTCAAATTGTGATATCGAAGTTGTGCTATTACGCGTGTGGGTGTCCAACGGAGTCCATTCCCACTTGACGGGATTGGTTTCATTGGTATCAGAGCACGGTTATTTCTCTCTTCTTAGTGGGGAAACAAACCTGTGTATTGGACACCACTAGAAGAGCTTTGCCTACTGAGTTGTCTCATGGAGAGACATTGCCTTATGCAGGAAGGTCACATGCATCTGATTCTCAGGTTCGTGGAGCACATGCCACCGTGCTTCATGAAACTTCCATGATGGCCCATGGAGCCCATGCAGATAGGGTTGCCCCGTTAGAAAAGGGGAAAAGAAAAAGAGAGGACCATGAGCCTCATGCCAGAAAGCTCAAGGAATTTAAAGCAGGTGACAAGTCCGTTAAGTTTGATGTTTTTCATGGAGAGCATGATGCTTCCAAAGTATTAGCATTTGTGGCACAGTTTGACATTGCTTTTAGCGATGAGGACTTCACTGAGAAGTCTAAAGTATGCCATGCTAGCATGTTTTTGAAGGGGACCGTTGCTCATTGGTGGATCACTGAAAAGATCACCAAAGACCCCATTTGCACCTCGAAAGAGTTTAAGGACAGATTTTATGCTCAGTTCTTGCCACCTAATGTGGAGCAAACTCTCACCCAAAAGTGGGATAGACTTGAGCAAAGAGATAATGAAAGTGTGTAACAATATGTCAATAAGTTTTGGAAAGTGTTGCTTGAGGTAACTCCTTTCATGCAAATCACTGAGGATGAAAGAAAGAGGAAGTTTCGCTCCGGATTGCAACCAGCTTATCGTTCGGGCATTGAATTGCACCCGAAACATACTTTGCAACAGCTTACAGCCTCTGCTTTTCCTACGGAGCAATTGGTGCTCAAAATCAAGCAAGATCAAGGCGGTTCAAAGGGCAAAGACAAGGCTGTCCCAAATCTACAAAAAGGTGGACAGCCACCTCAAAAGAACTTCCGGGAGACCCAGAAGGGAGGTAAAGCTGAAAATACCTCATCTAAAGATCAGGGCCCAAAGAAGAATTAATTTGGCTTGACCCTCGAGCAAAGAGAGCAATATGCCAAGGAGGGAAAATGTTTTTCTTGTGGCAGCAAAGAGCACATGTTTGGACAATGTGCAAAGCATGGGGTCAAATCAAGGATCAATCCGCCTTGTTCATGTTTGATGATTGTGCAACCGATAACTTCATCTCTATTCAAACGACAGCTGGCTTGGGTATTGAGGTTGAGAACATGGGACCTCAGATTGAAGCAGAAGCTGTCTTTGTTGGTAAAGAGGTGCAGGTTACCCCACTAATAGGGAAGTTGCGCATACATATCCAGGGTTACCTTGATAATGAACATTTCTTAGTTGCACCACTAAATGGATGTGATGTATTGTTGGGCAAGCCATGGCATCATAGGCTTGAGCCCCGCAAAGAGTACAAGACCAACATGATTTCTTTTATGCATAGAGGCCGCATGCATTTCATTGATGCCGGCAAAGAAGGGGATTCCATCCCACTTGTATCTCACATCCAGATTAATAAAGCAATGAAAAAGAGTCTTTTTGCGTACTTGATTTTTGTTCGTGATAGCATTGTACCAAGTCATCAAAATGTGGATGCTATGACTTACGATAGGTTGAATTTTCTTCATGTATTCAACGATTGTTTTGCTGATACATTGCCAGGTGAATTACCTCCCCAAAGGCCTGAGGATCATCACACAGATCTTGTGCCAGGCAGTTCTCCACCTAACAAACCCGCATACCGTGTGGGTGCTGCATAACAAGAAGAGATCATGAAGCAGGTAAATGAGTTTTTAGAGAAAGGTTTGGTTCAACCTAGTTCCTCACCTTATTGCTCTCCCGTGCTTCTTGTTCAAAAGAAAGACGGGTCATTCCGTATGTGTGTGGACTATAGAGCTTTAAATAAGCTTACCATCAAGAATAGATTCCTAATTCCGCGTATTGATGACATTTTGGATAAGCTTGATGGTTCGGCTTGTTTCAGCCGTCTTGATTGAAGAGTGGTTATCACCAAATACGAGTAGTGCCACAAGATGTCCATAAAACTGCATTCAGGACAGCTTTTGGATTATATGAATTTTTGGTGATGCCTTTTGGTCTCACCAATGCTCCTGCCACGTTTAATCGTATGATGGATAGGATATTCCGACCCCATCGCAAATTCACAGGTGTATTCTTTGATGACATTTTGGTTTTCTCCAAGAATGAGCAGGAACATAGAACTCATTTGGTCACAGTGTTCGAAGAATTGCGGAAGCATAAACTTTTTATTATTGCCAAGAAAAGTGAGTTCTTTCTTTCCGAGATACATTATTTGGGTCACATTGTATCCAAGGATGGAGTAACAATGGATCCTGCAAAGATAGAAACCATTCGGAATTAGCCAGAATTGCAAAACGTACATCAAGTATGTAGTTTTCTGGGATTATGTTCATATTATAGGCGTTTCATGAAGCATTTTGCTATGATAGCCACCCCTTTACATGATCTCACAAAGAAGAAAACCACTTTCAAATGGACTTCAAAAGAACAGGATGTCTTTTTGCAGCTCAAGCATGCTATCATATGTGGACCCGTATTGATTGTTCCTGACTTGCAAAGGTCATTCGTAGTGGAATGTGATGCTTGTGGCGATTGTATAGGGGCTGTCCTAAATCAAGAAGGGCATGCAGTTGCATATGAGAGCCGTCGTTTGCATGATGCTGAGCTTCATATGGATATCTATGAGAAAGAGCTCTTGGCTGTAATTCAAGCCTTAAAGATATGGAAACATTATCTTCTTGGGGCTGAATTTGTAGTCAAGACAGATCATCAAAGCTTGAGATACTTTCTATCTCAAACAAAGCTTTCGGAGAAGCAAATGAGAATGGCAAACTTTCTTTCCATGTTTCATTTTCAGATTGTGCATACTCCGGGAAAGAAAAATGTGGTGGCAGAGCATTATCCAGGAGGCCTTATGTGGCTGCAGTTTCAGTGGCCTCTCATGGGGACTTATTTGCTATGCGAGATTTGTATCATTTGGATGTTGATTTTTGCCATATACGGACTGATTTGATGGCTGGTCACTCACATGCCTCTTATGTTATCAACGAGGGTTATCTTATGAAGGATAACTGCCTATGTGTGGTGAAGGATTTGCGTCCAAAGGTTATGGAGGAATGTCACACTCCACCTTATGCTGGTCATAGAGGTATCATGCCCACTACACGCATGATTGAGAGAGATTTCTTTTGGCCAAGCATGCGTAAAGACATTGAGGCAAATGTACGTGCATGTATTACTTGCCAAAAGGTGAAATTTGACAGGCAAAAACCTCCAGGTTTGCTTCAGCCATTGCCTATTCCCTCGCAACCTTGGGAAAGTATTACTATGGATTTTATTATGGACTTGCCTAGATCCCAGCATGGAAATGATGCTATTTGGACCATTGTGTTACAGGTTTAGCAAGCAAGCTCATTTCTTGCCCGTCAAGAAAACCATTAAAGTTGATCATATGGTAAAGCTTTTTCTTGCTAATATTTTCAAACATCATGGTATGCCTAAATCCATTGTTGGGGATAGAGATCCCAGGACTACGAGCCTCTTCTGGAGGGCTTTATTTGATAACATGGGCACTAAACTTGAGTTTTGATCAGCTTATCATCCCCAAACGGATGGCCAAAGTGAAGCTGCAAATTCAGCCATGTTGGATTTGTTAAAGTGTTATGTGGCAGATCAAAAGACTACATGGGAGAAGTATCTTCCACTTGTTGAGTTTGCCTACAACAATACAATTCATGCCTCCACGGGAAAGGCCCCGTTTGAGATTATTTATGGCAGAGTGGTATTGCCACCCATCCTTTGTACAAAGGATGAGATTTTTGCAGCTGATGAGTATGTTCGTGACTTGGATGTAGCCTTTGCTTAGGTATGGACAGCCATTGCAAGGTCACAAGATAAGCATAAAATGGCTGCTGACAAGCATAGAAGGGACATGCAAGTCAAAGAAGGTGATTGGGTTTTGCTGAAATTTGAGAAGGCTAGGCTTCGGAAGAGGCCCGGACGAGAAGGATCATATCCTAAGCTTTCTCCTCGCTATTATGGACCCTTCAAGGTGATTCGAAAGATCAATGAAGTGTCCTACAAACTTGCTTTACCTAGTCATTGGAAGGGAAACCCCTCACTTAATCTCATGTGTGGGGGTGGGTGCATGGCCACCTACCTTGAGACTTTGGAATTGGTCGCCTCCATGCAAGTGTGTGGGCCGGCCAGCTGTTTATCATGCACCCTCTTCCATCACTTAGGAGTGAACCTCCTCGTGCATATATTTAGCTGCGCACAGTTCCTCTGAACGTGCTCTCAGACAGTTGCACGTTGGTGGACTGCACACAAGCCATCTCTCCGCTTGCCTGCAGGTTGCTGCACGCTGGTGGGCTGCTCTCTCTACACAGGTGGCTGCGCCTCCCTTCTGCAGGCGGCTGCGCTTCCTTTCCACAAGCGGCCATAGGCAGCTGCGCCTCTCCTCTGCAGGCGGCTGCGTACCTCCTCCACAGGCGGCTGCGTTCTTCCACAGGCGGCTGTGCCCCCAGACATCCACAGGTAGCTGCGCCTAGGCCTCCTCTCCATTCAGCAGGCCGTTGCGCTCAGATCTCCAGGCGGCTGCGTACTCTTCCTTCTTGCTAGTAGGCTGCTGCGCCCTGGTGTCCATCTCTAGCTGCTGCACTTAGACGCCTCGGGTATTTGTCTTCCACTAGCGAGTTACAAGTAAGTGGATTGAGATTTAAGTAAAGGACTTTGATGTAAATTTGATAAGGGATACTCTCTACTGCTAACACCTGTTCGGTGCCGGGTAGTCCAAGCTTCTGGAGAACCACGGTCCCTGGGTGCCGAGATCGGGAGTGCCAGGCGTTAGTACGGGAGCGCCTGTTTGTGCATGGTCCTGGAACACCAGTGGGGCGCTCTCCCTGCAAATGCAAAATGCTAGGCTGACTGCTAGGATGTCTACTATGCTGATGCAAGCCGTGTGCAACCCTATATGTTGTGCAAGAATGCAAATGGATGGGTTACTGATGCATGCCTAAGGGGAAAACCCTAAGGATGGCCTGCAAGATCTTGAGAACTGGATTTAACTAGTGGAAGTGACTAACATGTTGACTTACTGAATGCCTGATGGAATGAACATGATCTAAGGCTGGTTACCCTATAACGCTCTGATTTCAATGTGACATGCGGGGGATTGATCGTAGTAAAACAACCTTAGGCTAAACTAAACTTTACTTAATTATACTTAAGAGATAGACAATGGTGTCCATGCAATGCAATGCAGCTATATTAAATGGAACACAATGAAGATCTTTAAGTAGATCTATGCTGTCCCTAGATGAGTATCTTTCTCGGGAAGAGAGAGATAAGCTCAATGCTGATGATGAATGACCGTTCTTGTCTCCAATGCTGAGGTCTTCCCTTGGAACGCTGGTTTTCCTCTATGTAGGAGGTAGGAGATGACTGAACCGAATGCTTACTGCTGAATTCTGAAAATGATGATCTGTTGACCCTCCTTGCTTCCTAGATAGGAAACGCTGAGAAGAGATGAAGATCTCCTGCTGAATATGAGATGCTCATGACTGAAATGATGCGATTGCTTATATATGGGTGAATGTTGCTGGTTGGGCAGTTATATTGCTTTTCATGACTGCATTAAATGTTTATGTACTGCTGTCGGCTGCTCATAACTGCTGTTGGCTGGTCATAACAGGCCCTGACCTGATGCTGGAATGTCCTACATGGTCTTGTTGTCTTATATGCTGATGTTGGTGTTGTAGAAGCCCCAAACACATGTCCTACATGGTCTTGTTGTCTTATATGCTGATGTTGGTGTTGTAGAAGCCCCAAACACATGTTGCACATGATGATATATATATGCTGAAAATGCTTGGGTAATACTTGATGTTCCTAAATGCTATCCACTAAATGCTTATGAATGCTTTGATATGCCATGTCACTTGTCCACCTTTTGGGTGTGCACGTGACACATAGGGGCATGAAGTCGACTTTGGAGAAGTTAGAGAGAGAGTTTTACTGGCCCAAAATGAGGTGATACGTGTTCACACATGTGCAGTACTGTTTGATTTGTCAAAAGGTGAATGCTCCCTACGGGAAGAAACTAGGGTTGTTTTACAACCATTGCCAATTCTTGAAGAACCTTTCAAAGATATATCTATGGATTTTGTGATGAATCTGCCTCCCAGGCTGGATAAGCGTAGTATGTAATGTTTAACGATTGTTGATAATTTTAGCAAGTTTGCTATGCTTATTCCTTGCAAGGCTACCGTTAATGCCAAGGATGTTGCAAGGTTGTTCATCAGACATTGGTACCCCACAGGTGGCATACCCAGGACCATTGTGCCAGATCGTGATGCCAAGTTTACCAGCCATTTCTGGAGGGCATTATTTAATAACTTTGGGGCTCCAAGGCATTTCACTCGCAGATGGACGACTAGACTGAGATTTGCAATTAATTGGCATTCGACATGCTCAAGTGTTATTATATCCACGATCAACAAGGTAAGTGGAAACAACTTTTGCGTTTAGTTCAAGCTATGTTGAATGACTCTTTTTCTTTAGCTATTGGTAGGAGTCCATATGAAGCAGCCTTTGGAAGACCGTTCCAGTCTTTTTTGACGAGGACGTCGTTAGTGCCTGAAGCTTAGGCCGGTGTAGTGTGAAAACTAGTCATTTGTATATAAACCATTTTTGATAATAAGCAATGGGGAATCATTCCCTTGCAATAGTTTTCTTGTGAGCTCTCCTTCTTCCTTCTTCTTGCTTGCTTGATGGATGCATAATAGATAGGTTTGATTGTAGGTTTTCATGGGTTTGCACTTTGCAACCTTTCTCATTTTCAGCCCTTGCAACGTAGTGTTGAAAGCACACAAAAACCTTAATTTGCACATAAAAACCTTCGATTTTGCTTTTAGAGGGTAGACCCAAGAAATCATCTTTGAGTACATACAACATCTTAATTCTTGGCACATAATCTACATCTAGCAAGCATTAATCTGTACCATGAGTTGTTGTGAGCATCGTCACAAATCCTCTTTTAGCAATAGAGGACAAATACAACATCTTTTTCTTAATCCTTGGCACATGAAGTACATCTGGCAAGCGTTAATCTTTACGATCAATTGGCTGTGATCATGAGCTCGCCAATGCCTTTCACATGGGTAAGAGAAGTTGTTTGCACATGAGACTTTCTTGCCTCTGGGGCAGTCCCTAGCTTAGTGAACAAATTCCTCTTGGAGGTGATATGTTTAGAAGCTCCGCTATCAAAATACCATATATCTTGTTTCTCATCAACACTAAGAGACATGTGCTTGTGTATGACATCATAACTGCATACAAGCAAACCCCAATCATCTTGCACAAAGTTTGCTGGTGCATAATCTTTGCTTGCATGAGTAGTGGAAATGTCACCAACCACCATTCTAGATTGTTTCTTCTTTGGTTTGGCTGTCCTCTTCCTACACTCACTGGATGTAGTTGTTGGAAATATTGTTCATCCCCAGGTGGACTCCCTGCATGCTTGTATCTGGCCCATTTATAAGGCCATGTATTGCATATTTTTTGGCTATTTTTTGCACTATTTTTGGGAGCCTTTTTTAGCATTTTATGGACTTTTGTCTGGCTAACCAGCTCTAGAGGACAGCTCTAGAGGACCTATATAATAGGTGCCTCTGTCCTCTTCATTATCATCTCCCTTTTTAGCCCTGATTTGTACATACCAGCACTCACGGGCCTCCCACGTGCTGTACCTTCAATAATATTCAGGTTCTTGATCATCTGCAGTCTACTGTCTACACAAACATGTTTTATTCTCCGTTTTCAGATTTACAGCCGTAGCACATAAATCTCACATAGTATCAGAGCCTAGAATTGCTTTAGGACCTGCGTTTTTCTTCATGAACCTGTTGTTTACAGATTTCAGCACATAAAAACTTGCGTTTTCAGATCTGGGACCTGCGTTTTTCACCAGAGAACTGCATTTTCTTCTATCAGGCTTTGTTTTTCTTCATAGAGCTGTGTTTTCAGCATGTGTGGTGCCATTAAACCTTGGCGAACCATTTCTTTTCTCCTTTTCTGGTTTTTTCCCACCCTCCCACCAGGGTTAGTTCTGTACGTCGTACGACTGAAATCGTACGTACCTACCATACGGTACGGTACCGTACGTATTCGTACGATACCGTACGTGGTTTTTTTTTTTGGGGGTTTTGTTTTGTTTTTTTTTTTGGTGGTGGTGGTGGTGGTGTTGTTGTTGTTGTTGTTGACTGGAGCAATTTCAGTCTTCTAGAGAGCCATTCATCGCCCTTTGCAGCCTATAGGAAGCTGTTTGTCAGGAGCGTGTGCACTTGCCATTGCCATATTAGGCAAGCGATCATATTGCCTGATGAGGAGGAGGAGGCAATCTTCATAGAGCTCTATAGTGAGCTTCCATTGCCCCCTCATGATGATACCCCACTGCCTAGAGAGCCCTTGTTTGATGATGATGGCAACCTACTTAGCGAGAATGATCCCTAGAGTGTCTCGTCCACCTTCGAAGAGTCCTCTTCAGAGAACTCTCTTGATGGACACTCTAGTAGTGATCATGTTGATGATCATGCAGATGTTGGTGATGATGTAGACTTTTGATATGTTATAGCTCTCTAGGCATTGGGCATCTATCTCCTTCTAGCCCATCGATGATGTATTGTAGTATGTAGTATACTGTATCATGTATGTACGCATGTTGGCGGTCGCCCATGCCATGAGTTTTTGGCCTATCCTTTTGTAGCAATTTTGTACTCTAATGGCATGATGACATTATGTTCATGGTTCTACTATTTTGTAACTTCTTGTCTACAATTTTTAAGTTTAGGAAGTATTTAAAAAAAAAAAACGTACTAATATCGTACCGTACCTCAAAAAATTTTAAGGTACCAATTAGTACCGTATTTTATCGTACCGTACCGTATCGTACCTTTCGTACTAACTAACCATGCCTCCCACCCTGCATTCCTTCTTCTTCATCCTCATACTAACTGTTCTCAGTTTTAGAGGAGGTCTAGCTGCTTCTAGCCCTATTTGAAGAGGGGGATGTTGGAATGTGCAACGGAAATGAGACAAAAATTTGAGAGCAGAAAAAAACACAACGGTGCAAGAGAGAGAAGTGGTGTATACTCTACCATATACACAAGATAGCTGGTACAAAGTGTGGGGGGGCAAGAGCCCCTATATGTATGGGAAGGGGCATGTGGTCGGCCAGTAGAAACAAGCCGACAACCCCCAAAATGGGCCCACTACTAGGTCTATCCTAGTTGGCCAGCACATGGCCTGGTCGGCAGCCCACAACCAGATATGACCTGATTGGCCAACATCAAAAGTGGGCCCTTCCTGGCCAGCCAACTCCTACAGGCCGACTAGGAAAAAAACAACCCCCCACGGCTACAACAAAACTAGAAAAAATGGAAAACATGGACATGATTAGGGAGTCCTCCCACGGGCTGGTACACCCACATTACAAGCCCTCACTCAGTATGGTACAGACAGGAGTTGAATGCCAACACCCCCTCTCAGCTCCTAGATGTGGAACCAATCCCATTGAGCTACGGAGCATTTGCTGAGGAAGAGGCTTCGTGAAGAGGTCCTCTGGATTGTCCTCCGTTGAACAAAAGGCTAGCAAGATGTCATTATCCAAAATCTTTTCTCGAACAAAGTGATATCGTATCTCTATATGCTTGGTCCGGGCATGGAAGACCTGGTTCTGAGCAATAGCTATACAGCTCTGGTGGTTGCACTTGATGACCGTGGGTTCCTTTTGCTGAAACTAGTGTTGCATAGAAACACGTGTCTTACTTGGTGGAAACGTACGAAACGTTTTGTACTATATGAAACACGTTTTTTTAAAGCCCAATTTTAATAATGTCCTAGATCACATTGCCATCATTTCGTACATTTTTTCTATGCTCGTTTTTCAGAGGCGGTTCCCTGCATGTTTCACGACGGTATGTACCAGCTGGCCAGTGATAGTGCGCTTGTGAAATCCCCGTGTCATCCTTGGTGTCCTTGGGCCTTGTGGAGGTCTATTCGAGGGGTAATTTTCTTTTATGCTTTACGTACGTTTTCTCTGCAGAGCTCATAGTGAAGTACGCTTTTTACTTTGTGTTCAAAATTTTCTTGCATATCTTCCTCTCCTTGCTCTATTGAGGCCCAAGGCTACCTACCTTAGGCAATATAGAGTGAATTTGGAGCAGTTTTACAAAGGCAGTTTGATTAGGTGAGCCATGTTTTTTCAGTTGCATCTAGCATGGTGAACTTTGTGTGGTCTCTTATAAGTGTTGTCATAGGGCTAAATACATATTTTTTTTGTATATTTCAAGTTAAGAATATACATATTTTTTCTATTTTGTTTGAAACCTTTTCGGACCCGTTTCTTATCTTTTAGGAAACATTTCAAAACGTACGAAACCTGTTTCATACCTGCGTTTCAGAAACGCCTGGCAACATTGGCTGAAACCCAATCTCGCCAAGGAACCTCCTAAGCCACACCACCTCGCAAGCAGCACTACAAGTAGCTCGATACTTTGCCTCAGTGGAAGACAGGGCAATAGTAGGTTGCTTCTTGTTGCTCCAAGAAATCGCTCCCGAGCCAAGGGTAAAGCCGTATCTTAAAGTAGATCTCTTAAAGTAGATCTCCTCGTGTTTGAATCTCCTCCCCAATCAGAGTCACTCCAACCTCGGAGACTGACTCGGTTCTTCGATCCCCTTGTAGTGTCATAAAAGAGTCCAAGATCCTTTGTACCTTGCAGATATTGCAAGATCCGCAATCCTACGTTCCTATGAGTCTTCAAAGGTGTTTGCATAAACTGCAACTGATCTCTGGAAACCATGTTTCTGAAAGAAAGCATCAATATTGTGGTTCCAAGCCCTAGGAGCTTGTTTCAGACTATACAAGGCGTTCCGTAACCTATAAACCATACCTTTTGAGCTCGGAACCTCAAAGCCTGGAGGTTCCGGGCTCCTCTTGCAAGTCACCATTTAGGAACATAGATTTAACATCCATCTGATACACCCACCATTGCTTACGAGAGGCAAGGGCAAGAACTGTCCGAATCGTGGCCATCCTAGCTGTCGGTGTCGATGCTTGGCCGCCGCTAAGCATAGCCCTTAGCCACAAGTCTGGCCTTGTGCTTGTCCACAGACCCATTGGACTTATACTTGGTTTTGTAGACCCACTTGAGACCAATGACCGACCGTTTCAGTGGCCTTGGAACCAACTCCCAAGTCCCATTCTCTATGGCCTCTAGTTCCACTTGCACGTGCCTTGACTTTCAAAGAACTTGTTTTCAGTTCACATGGCTGCTCGGAAGGGACTTGGAGTTGATTTTGATGATGACGTGGTTGAGGTCATTGACAGACATACACTCACAGTCGTTGGCCAATGGAGTTCATGATAGAGGCCTCTACAAAATCACCACTTTCTCCTCACAAATTTCCTCATTCGACTCTCATATCCATCAACTATTCTCTCCTTCTCATGCCTTAGTCTCTGTTGATGCGACCTTTTTGTGGCATTCACGCTTTGTTCATGTACCTATTGCTTTGCAGAAAATTTCTTCCTAGTAATTGGTTCTGTTAGAGGGCAATGGAAAGATGTAAACGAATGACAAAAACGCTGAAGCTCCAAGAGAGATGACAGAAAACAGCAAAACGCTGATGCACTAATCACAAGAAAAGAGTGGATACAACCAGCCCGTAGGCGAGGAGTGGACTCCGTGGGTAGAGGGCTAAAGGTGCTCAACAAAGTGATCAACAAGAATGATCAAGGAATGAATGATAAATGATGAAGAGGGCAGCCCATATATATACTCCAATGTGAGTTGGCCGACTGCAGCCTAGTGTCCCACACGACCTAAAACTAGGTGAAAGCTCCATAAAATGGGTGGGCAACCCACATCAAAGGCCCATAAACACAAGAAAAGCCACCAACATGAGATGATATATGCTAACACCCCCTCTCAGGTCCTGGGGGTGACCCAAGACCCAAGGAGCTGCCATGAATGCCGATAGCTGACTGAGATAATCCTTTGGTGAATAACTATGCAGCATTGTACTGGGTAATATTCAAGGATAATGTCTCCCTCCAAGATCCACTTCCGCACAAAGTGGTACTGGTGTTACGACCCTGTGTTTTTTCCTCTGGACAACAAGTAGATGGGCACGGGATGGACAAGTTTGAACAAGCATCAGTTGGATATGAAAAGGAAAACCCATGTGTGTGGCCAGTCCAAGTGTTAAAAGGGGACAAAAGGGAGTTATAAGTTTATAAGGTTTAATAACCTTTGAAGGTTTAAAAGTATTATTATTTTAAAAGGTATGCGTTTTTGCTAATCGCTTTTGGTGTTTTGGAGAAAGCGCATTGCCCCTTTATAAGTGAAGGGTGGCGGAGCTGAAGGAGGGCAGGGTCGCCGTGTGGAGTCGAGGTGTGGTCATCATGTGGTACAAGCGGGCGGGCAATGCGTATGGCTATAGCTAGGCGGGATGTGCGCATGGCTACAGCCAGGTGGGCTGTGTGTGGCTACAGCCAGGCGGGCTGTGAACAGCTCTGGGCGCCAGGCGGGTTGCAGCCAGCGAAAGGACACCAAACGTACTATGTGTACGGACTGCAATCAACTAGCGACCAGACAGGTGGGCAGCCAGGCAGGCGTCAGATAGGCGGGCAGCCAGGTGTGGGAAGGCGGTGCAGGGGACGAGTGTGCAGCAGCGAATCTGGCTAGGTGCTGGCAGTCGTGGAGCAGGTCACTTGCATGTGACAGCCAAGCGGGTGGTTTTTTGCAGCATGGAGCAGACCGCATCGTTGAGGCATCTCCGCAGCCAGACCGGACAGGCTTAGACCAGCATGATGGAAGCGGGTCTATGGGTAAGCTCACTGGATACCCTTCGCCCCCTTGCACACAGCACCTATTTGTTACAGGGCAGCAGACCGCCTCTGAGGACACTACGCCTTTTTGAGCCTCGATTGACGGCACCCGCACCAGTCGAGATCTCTCTCTCTCTCTCTCTCTCCCTCCCTCCCTCCCGCTGCCCCCCCCCCTTCCCGTTGCCCGCTGCGCCCACCCCTCCCGCTGCCTGCCTCGCCCCCCTTCGCTCTCTCTCCCGTTGCCTGCCTGCCTGCGCCCCCCCCCCCTTGCCCGCCTGCGCCCCTCTCTCCTGCTGCCTGCCTGCGTCCCCCCCCTCACGTTCCCCACATCTCTCCCTCCCCTCCTCCCCGCCTGTGTGCCTTCTTGCCGTCCTGCACCCCGCCTTTTGACCCCTCCATCTCTCGCTCTCTCTCTCTCTCCCCCCTTCTTTCCCTCTCTCAAGCGTTTGCGTTTTTTAGGGTTCGCGTCTGCGTTTTAGGGTTTGGTTGCACTTTCTGAATTTCAGATCTGCAATCTCTCTCTCTCTCTCTCTCTCTCTCTCGCTTCTTCCATGGCTTCCCCCTTGCGCAACCCGACGAAGGCAAACTTTATGGTCACAAACAAGAGGATAACAAATGTGGAAAAGGAGATGAAGGAATGGAAGGCGGAGATGGAGGGATGGTGGAAGGAGAAAGCCAACTTTCTCCAAATGGTATTCAATGAGGATAAGCGGTGGAAAGAGGAGAAGGAGGACCTCATAGCAGAAGTCAAAGACCTTTACGGGGAGGTCAACACGCTCAAAGGCGTAATTTCAGCTCTTTAGAGGGAGCTTGCAGAGGCTAAGGCAAATGGTGGACTTGAAGAAGGTGAAATTCAGCCATCCATGATAGAAGAGCTCAAGGTTATCAAGGAACAAGTACGGGCAATTAAGGAAGAAGAGAAGCAAATCGAAGCAAAGACTTCCTCATGGGTGGAAGTCATTACCAAGACTCAAACGAAGATGGATGAAGCGGAGAAGTGGATAGAGGTCGCCAAGAAGGGTAAAGGTAAGGAGATAACAACCCCTACACCTACAATCATTAACATGACTTTGGAAGAGGAACAACGAAGACGTACACGTGCTTTGCATGTGAGGATTACCGGCCTTAAAGACTGGGATAAAATTGAACAGGAGGTGAAAGAGCTTATGGTGTTGATGGGGATTGACAGTCCGGCACACGCAAAAGCCTGGAGAGTGGGCAAAAAAAGCGGAGGCAACGGGGAAACATCAAAGGAAAGAGCTCTCATACTTCGCTTCCCCTCTATTGAGGCGAAGAAGGAGTTCTTGAAGAGGCGACCCACTTTAAAGAAAACATGCATTTTTCTTGGTGACGATCTTACTCTTTCACAGCTTGCACATATGAAGGAAGTCACGCCAACGATTAGGGCGGCAAGAGAAAAGGGAAAGATAGCATTTTATAGAGAAGGGAGGGTGGTCATCGTGGAGCGACGCTCTACATGACCGTGCGAGACCTAAGGGACCAAATTAAAGCTGGCAGCCTGGAACTGCAATGGATCCCTCAGACTTGATGTAGGTGCCTTTGAGGACAGCTTTAGAGATAGAGATATAGTCTTCTACTCGGAGACTCACTAGGCCCCTGGTCAGATGATGCCATAGGTGATAGGATACAGATGGGAGACAGCTTGCAGAGTAGGGACGAGATCGGTACACAGTAGTAGAGGATAGGGGGGGTGGCAGTTCTTTTCAGGGAGGAGCTGCAACCGCTTCTACACATCGTTCGGAGAGATGATTAGGCCAGATATATGTGGGTGAGACTGAGGGCCGGCACAGGTAGATTCCTGTATATTGCCATATGCTATTTTGCACCTAGAGGGCAGTCTCCTTTCTCTGTGCTAAATAATGACATATGGGAGTTCTCTAGGGATGGAGACATCATCCTGTTAGGGGACTTTAATGCCTGGACGGGCCACCGCCAGACAGCCTTTTATGATACCTCAGAGGAGATGCTGAGAGAGCTGGACACTCTGGATATGGGATTAGACAGACGCTCACAGGATGTGGAGTGCACAGAGTATGGGAGATATTTGGTAGATATGGGGACTGCACATGGGTTGGCCATACTTAATGGCTTGCAGAGGTTTCCGTCAGCAGTTGATTTTACTTGCTTTCCACATAGACATGGTGCTAGCACAGGGGATTATATTATGGCTATGTTGAGCTTTGTTTCATGCATTGAGGACTTCACAGTTGGATCTCGGCACATTGGGGTAGTAGTGGATCTTGCATTGTTGACATTGACCATCTCTTTTCACTTTACCACAGCTCAGAGGACACGAGGGGCAGATCACACTCGATATACTTTTACTTCAGAGACTGATGCTGTCTACAAAGATGGGATTTATAGACGTCTGTACACAGAGGAGCCAGGGAGATCTTTGGAGGAGCTGACCCATATACTGACCCATATACTGACAAAGACTTTATAGGATGCAGCGAGAGAGGCATATCCACATACTCAGCCTCGACAGAGACAGCGTTCTGGGTGTATGCCCCAGAACAGCTGGTATGATGAGGAGTGCAAAGAGACAAGAGCCCGTGCATGGCCCTGTGAAAATGGAACAGCACACGTGTGGGCATGGTGGTTGCAGAGTCAGAATATTTTATGATTCACATGGGGGGTGCCCGGACAGAGTTTAAGATGTGTGGACATCCCTAGGTGTGAAGGGGGGAACTAGAAACATTAAACTTTAATGTTTATTAAAGTTTGCCCCTAGGCCTTAGTGGCCCTAGGGACTTATTAAAGTTGGGGGCCCTAGGGATTATTTTGGGGAGGAGCCACTTTTGGAGTAGTGCTTCTCTCTCCTCCCCCCCTCTCTCTAGCTTTTGGGAAAGGAGTCGTGGAGGAGCCTTCAAGCGCATGTACACAAGCGTGGAGAAGTGGAAGAGCAAGTCGACTGCAGATTCTGGAGTGCTGTTGCTGTTTTTCTGAGTGTAAATCAGCCGTACAGCACTGTACGGCTAGATCTGTGCAAGTACACTTTCTCTCTCTCTCTCTCTGGTACAGGCTGTGGGTCTTCTTCTCTGCTGGACTGGCTGCGCACAGGTACTGTACAGGCTGTACAGACTAGTTTTCAGCAGTACCATACTGGTTTGCAGTGAATGATGATACATGTGTATGGCTTAGAGAGATTGGGACGCTGATCTTGCCATATTGTATATTTCACTCTGGATATTTTGATGCATCACCAGAATGCAATCGAGGACGCTTGCCATTTTTCAAGAGTGGGGTATGTCATGGCCCTGTGAAAATGGAACAGCACAAGTGTGGGCATGGTGGTTGCAGAGTCAGAATATTTTATGATTCACATGGGGGGTGCCCGGACAGAGTTTAAGATGTGTGGACATCCCTAGGTGTGAAGGGGGGAACTAGAAACATTAAACTTTAATGTTTATTAATTGCCCCTAGGCCTTAGTGGCCCTAGGGACTTATTAAAGTTGGGGGCCCTAGGGATTATTTTGGGGAGGAGCCACTTTTGGAGTAGTGCTTCTCTCTCCTCCCCCTCTCTCTAGCTTTTGGGAAAGGAGTCGTGGAGGAGCCTTCAAGCGCATGTAGACAAGCGTGGAGAAGTGGAAGAGCAAGTTGACTGCAGATTCTGGAGTGCTGCTGCTGTTTTTCTGAGTGTAAATCAGCCGTACAGCACTGTACGGCCAGATCTGTGCAAGTACACTTTCTCTCTCTCTCTCTGGTACAGGCTGTGGGTCTTCTTCTCTGCTGGACTGGCTGCGCACAGGTACTGTACAGGCTGTGCAGACTAGTTTTCAGCAGTACCACACTGTACGGCTGCCGTACAGTGTATGGACAGCCAGGTACAGCAAGTACAGTTGCTGCAGGCGGTGCAGACAGGTGCTGGACAGGCCTGGTTACACAGATTCAGGTGACCAGAATCAGGACAGCAGGCTGATTGTGCAAGTACAACTTCTGGCACGTATCCCGAGGTGGTACAGATGGGTACGGGGCTGTTTTTCAGATCTGTACATTCAAAGTCGGCACAAAGGTGGACAAGGGCTGGTTTTCCATGAACATAGACATCATGTCGATGGCGTTCAACTGATGGAACTTTCAGCTTCTCTTTGCTTTGGATTCAGGACTGTTTTGGGACAGTTTACGGGCTGTTTTTGTGTGGCTGCAAATTCAGCTATGTGTGCTTGGGTTTTTGGCTACAGGCACAGGTCTTTTGGTTATGTTTCTTGGCATGGGAGTGATGCAAGCTCGCATGGCCGCGTGCTCATGGAGCAGATTGTTTTCTTCCTGCTAGAAAGGAACAGTGGGACCTACAGTTATGGACATCTCTATGTTGCCAGATGTTTCATGTGGGAACAGGTAACTAGATGTATGGAAACATGACAGAAGTTTCAAAGGGAAACAGGCCTAAGGGTTTCATGTGGAAACAGGTCGTAGGTTTCTCGAGGAAGCATGTTTTTGGGTTTCTCCAGGAGATAGGTCACATGCAGGCAGAAGGTACAGGAATGGACACATGTTTGGTACAGCCTTGCTACTGATTGGGCAGGGGACAGGGAATCCATGATAGAGATGGATAGTACCCTTGGATGGTAGAGAGGGTTTGTACAGGTGTGTCGACTGTATGTTATGCTGTGCTGTGATACTCTTCTGAGAGACAGTTTGGAAGTCTGTGTTGTGATACAGGAGCACTGGATGTGTCAGGGTGTGATGCTGTTCATAGTGTGAGAGGTTATGGATGGTTGTGGCAGCGTTGATCATGGGAGAAAGCTTCTGTATGCAGACTCAGTGTGAGAGAGTCTTTTGATATGAACAATGGCTGGACTTGTTTGTGGATGCCGTGTGGACTAGAAGCCAGATGCAGGTTCTTTGCAGGCTTGAGGGGTTCTACTGTGACGACTGAGTTCCCAGCCCTATATTGTAATCAAAGCTCTTACAATCAATTAAAGAAATACCGCAAGGGGCGCCACTGCGATTTGGGGCCAATCGGTGTCCGTGTACTTTTTGTAGGAGCACTCTAGCTCCCCCTGTTTGTTTTCCTTTTCTAGGTCCTCAATGGTGTTGAAGTGTTTTATGTGCAAATGTTTGTTCCACCGCCCTTTGCTCTCTGAAGGCCGGTTTACAAGGTTCCGTTGCCGGGACACATCGTCGACTTTCTCAAGGAGGCGAGTCCGTGGTTGCTTTGGTCGGGACAATCGCCAACTTTCCTAAGGGGGCGAGCTCGTGGTTGTCTCATGAGAGTCACATCAAAAGCTTCGACATGAGGAAAGTGAAAAGGAAGTGCAGGACACAGTACAGGATTTTGTGTCTTTGCCTATATGAGGTGAAGAGCAAGAGTTGATGATGAAGCTCAGGAGAAAAGTCACCAAGAACAAGAAGTAGTCGGCCAGGAACAAGAAGCAGTTGAAGTGTTATGGTGCAAGAGATGCGTTGAAGGCTATGGCTTTCGACAGTTTGTTACCGGTGGTATCTTCACGGAGGCTTCATGGGTTCGGAAGACAGTTTCTTTCTATGTCTAGCAGTGGTGATCTACTATGCTTCATCGAGGACTTGTGCTTATCACTTGGGTGGAGTGCAAGCAGGTTTTGGGTGCCTGAGGATGTATCAGATGAGGCTCAGATGGAAGTGGAGGAACTTGACGAGGTTCTTATTCCCGAGCATATACTGGCACATAAGGAAGGAAAGGTACAGGGTAAAGTTTCCCGTCGCTATCCTGTGAAGTTCAAGAGCTGTTCACTGATGGATACGAAGTGGATGGAGGAGGTTCACTGATGGATGCGAAGTGGATGGAGGAGGGGGACTTAGCAGATTCACCTGAGGAGTTGCAGCTTTATCTTGATGCCTTTGAGTTGGAGTCGGCTCTTGTTACGGCTCATTCAGGTTCAGCAGAGCATGGGTCTGGAGCATTGCCTGATGCTCAAGAGGGGGGTAGCACCACCGCTTCCTTGTTGTTAGAGACAAGCTCATTTGTTATCTAGGAGTCGCTTGGTGACATCTTTGTATTCACCCGAAGGTACTGAGGCTGACAGTACATCTGCTTATGGGACTTCTATGATATTGTGTTCTAGACACATGAGATGGTAAAGTTGGCAGTTGCGCGCACCTGGAACTCTAACTGCAACTATGGATAACTCTATGGAGGACATAAGTCTTGCGAGCAGTCCTAGAGTTGGTTTGGTTCCATGGAAATATGGATCGAACTCTATTTGTGCATGTATGCATACACTTTTTGAGGTAGAGGTATTTTTGTATTCTGGTGCCATTGGATCCTGGTACCATTGAGAATACATTGGGAGATACTCTGCATTGTGTCATGTGCTGCATGTATATTGGTATGATACATCAAGTGCTTTATTATGTTCATGGATGCACCATTGGGTGTAACTCTTGCGGGATGGCCATGAAACATATGTGGGAAAGTACTTACTGGATGTAGTGTTTGGATGCATTGAGTGCTTTCATATGCTCATGTTTTACCTTCAGTCGTGGGTCCTGCGGGATGCCCATGGGCGTAAGGCTTGCGAGCAGCCCTTAGACTGTTACTTTGGAGTAGGTAGAGCATTTTGAGGAGCATATTGTTTGCGAATGCATATGTGTGTCATATGTAGAATGATGCATGGTTTTGTTTTTGGCTAACACAGTTAACGTGTTTGCATTTGGTTTTAGACTTTTGCTGTAGGTTCTGAAGGAACAAGCAAGAGGACAGTGTGGCTTATTGTGCAGGATAATTGTTCTATCATCCAGATGCATTGGAAGGCCATTGTTTTTGCCATATGGGGTGTCTTTGCTCATGAGATGCTTTTCTATGCCATTGGTTTGCAGTGAATGATGATACATGTGTATGGCTTAGAGAGATTGGGACGCTGATCTTGCCATATTGTATATTTCACTCTGGATATTTTGATGCATCACCAGAATGCAATCGAGGACGCTTGCCATTTTTCAAGAGGGGGGTATGTCATGGCCCTGTGAAAATGGAACAGCACAAGTGTGGGCATGGTGGTTGCAGAGTCAGAATATTTTATGATTCACATGGGGGGTGCCCGGACAGAGTTTAAGATGTGTGGACATCCCTAGGTGTGAAGGGGGGAACTAGAAACATTAAACTTTAATGTTTATTAAAGTTTGCCCCTAGGCCTTAGTGGCCCTAGGGACTTATTAAAGTTGGGGGCCCTAGGGATTATTTTGGGGAGGAGCCACTTTTGGAGTAGTGCTTCTCTCTCCTCCCCCTCTCTCTAGCTTTTGGGAAAGGAGTCGTGGAGGAGCCTTCAAGCGCATGTACACAAGCGTGGAGAAGTGGAAGAGCAAGTCGACTGCAGATTCTGGAGTGCTGCTGCTGTTTTTCTGAGTGTAAATCAGCCGTACAGCACTGTACGGCCAGATCTGTGCAAGTACACTTTCTCTCTCTCTCTCTGGTACAGGCTGTGGGTCTTCTTCTCTGCTGGACTGGCTGCGCACAGGTACTGTACAGGCTGTGCAGACTAGTTTTCAGCAGTACCATACTGTACGGCTGCCGTACAGTGTATGGACAGCCAGGTACAGCAAGTACAGTTGCTGCAGGCGGTGCAGACAGGTGCTGGACAGGCCTGGTTACACAGATTCAGGTGACCAGAATCAGGACAGCAGGCTGATTGTGCAAGTACAACTTCTGGCACGTATCCCGAGGTGGTACAGATGGGTACGGGGCTGTTTTTCAGATCTGTACATTCAAAGTCGGCACAAAGGTGGACAAGGGCTGGTTTTCCATGAACATAGACATCATGTCGATGGCGTTCAACTGATGGAACTTTCAGCTTCTCTTTGCTTTGGATTCAGGACTGTTTTGGGACAGTTTACGGGCTGTTTTTGTGTGGCTGCAAATTCAGCTATGTGTGCTTGGGTTTTTGGCTACAGGCATAGGTCTTTTGGTTATGTTTCTTGGCATGGGAGTGATGCAAGCTCCCATGGCCGCGTGCTCATGGAGCAGATTGTTTTCTTCCTGCTAGAAAGGAACAGTGGGACCTACAGTTATGGGCATCTCTATGTTGCCAGATGTTTCATGTGGGAACAGGTAACTAGATGTATGGAAACAAGACAGAAGTTTCAAAGGGAAACAGGCCTAAGGGTTTCATGTGGAAACAGGTCGTAGGTTTCTTGAGGAAACATGTATTTGGGTTTCTCCAGGAGATAGGTCACATGCAAGCAGAAGGTACAGGAATGGACACATGTTTGGTACAGCCTTGCTACTGATTGGGCAGGGGACAGGGAATCCATGACAGAGATGGATAGTACCCTTGGATGGTAGAGAGGGTTTGTACAGGTGTGTCGACTGTATGTTATGCTGTGCTGTGATACTCTTCTGAGAGACAGTTTGGGAGTCTGTGTTGTGATACAGGAGCACTGGATGTGTCAGGGTGTGATGCTGTTCATAGTGTGAGAGGTTATGGATGGTTGTGGCAGCCTTGATCATGGGAGAAAGCTTCTGTATGCAGACTCAATGTGAGAGAGTCTTTTGATATGAACAATGGCTGGACTTGTTTGTGGATGCCGTGTGGACTAGAAGCCAGATGCAGGTTCTTTGCAGGCTTTAGGGGTTCTACTGTGACGATTGAGTTCCCAGCCTTATATTGTAATCAAAGCTCTTACGATCAATTAAAGAAATACCGCAAGGGGCGCCACTGCGATTTGGGGCCAATCGGTGTCCGTGTACTTTTTGCAGGAGCACTCTAGCTCCCCCTGTTTGTTTTCCTTTTCTAGGTCCTCAATGGTGTTGAAGTGTTTTATGTGCAAATGTTTGTTCCACCGCCCTTTGCTCTCTGAAGGCCGGTTTACAAGGTTCCGTTGCCGGGACACATCGTCGACTTTCTCAAGGAGGCGAGTCCGTGGTTGCTTTGGTCGGGACAATCGCCAACTTTCCTAAGGGGGCGAGCTCGTGGTTGTCTCATGAGAGTCACATCAAAAGCTTCAACATGAGGAAAGTGAAAAGGAAGTGCAGGACACAGTACAGGATTTTGTGTCTTTGCCTATATGAGGTGAAGAGCAAGAGTTGATGATGAAGCTCAGGAGAAAAGACACCAAGAACAAGAAGTAGTCGGCCAGGAACAAGAAGCAGTTGAAGTGTTATGGTGCAAGAGATGCGTTGAAGGCTATGGCTTTCGACAGTTTGTTACCGGTGGTATCTTCACGGAGGCTTCATGGGTTCGGAAGACAGTTTCTTTCTATGTCTAGCAGTGGTGATCTACTATGCTTCATCGAGGACTTGTGCTTATCACTTGGGTGGAGTGCAAGCAGGTTTTGGGTGCCTGAGGATGTATCAGATGAGGCTCAGATGGAAGTGGAGGAACTTGACGAGGTTCTTATTCCCGAGCATATACTGGCACATAAGGAAGGAAAGGTACAGGGTAAAGTTTCCCGTCGCTATCCTGTGAAGTTCAAGAGCTGTTCACTGATGGATACGAAGTGGATGGAGGAGGTTCACTGATGGATGCGAAGTGGATGGAGGAGGGTGACTTAGCAGATTCACCTGAGGAGTTGCAGCTTTATCTTGATGCCTTTGAGTTGGAGTCGGCTCTTGTTACGGCTCATTCAGGTTCAGCAGAGCATGGGTCTGGAGCATTGCCTGATGCTCAAGAGGGGGGTAGCACCACCGCTCCCTTGTTGTTAGAGACAAGCTCATTTGTTATCTAGGAGTCGCTTGGTGACATCTTTGTATTCACCCGAAGGTACTGAGGCTGACAGTACATCTGCTTATGGGACTTCTATGATATTGTGTTCTAGACACATGAGATGGTAAAGTTGGCAGTTGCGCGCACCTGGAACTCTAACTGCAACTATGGATAACTCTATGGAGGACATAAGTCTTGCGAGCAGTCCTAGAGTTGGTTTGGTTTCATGGAAATATGGATCGAACTCTATTTGTGCATGTATGCATATACTTTTTGAGGTAGAGGTATTTTTGTATTCTGGTGCCATTGGATCCTGGTACCATTGAGAATACATTGGGAGATACTCTGCATTGTGTCATGTGCTGCATGTATATTGGTATGATACATCAAGTGCTTTATTATGTTCATGGATGCACCATTGGGTGTAACTCTTGCGGGATGGCCATGAAACATATGTGGGAAAGTACTTACTGGATGTAGTGTTTGGATGCATTGAGTGCTTTCATATGCTCATGTTTTACCTTCAGTCGTGGGTCCTGCGGGATGCCCATGGGCGTAAGGCTTGCGAGCAGCCCTTAGACTGTTACTTTGGAGTAGGTAGAGCATTTTGAGGAGCATATTGTTTGCGAATGCATATGTGTGTCATATGTAGAATGATGCATGGTTTTGTTTTTGGCTAACACAGTTAACGTGTTTCCATTTGGTTTTAGACTTTTGCTGGAGGTTCTGAAGGAACAAGCAAGAGGACAGTGTGGCTTATTGTGCAGGATGATTGTTCTATCATCCAGATGCATTGGAAGGCCATTGTTTTTGCCATATGGGGTGTCTTTGCTCATGAGATGCTTTTCTATGCCATTGGTTTGCAGTGAATGATGATACATGTGTATGGCTTAGAGAGATTGGGACGCTGATCTTGCCATATTGTATATTTCACTCTGGATATTTTGATGCATCACCAGAATGCAATCGAGGACGCTTGCCATTTTTCAAGAGGGGGGTATGTCATGGCCCTGTGAAAATGGAACAGCACAAGTGTGGGCATGGTGGTTGCAGAGTCAGAATATTTTATGATTCACATGGGGGGTGCCCGGACAGAGTTTAAGATGTGTGGACATCCCTAGGTGTGAAGGGGGGAACTAGAAACATTAAACTTTAATGTTTATTAAAGTTTGCCCCTAGGCCTTAGTGGCCCTAGGGACTTATTAAAGTTGGGGGCCCTAGGGATTATTTTGGGGAGGAGCCACTTTTGGAGTAGTGCTTCTCTCTCCTCCCCCTCTCTCTAGCTTTTGGGAAAGGAGTCGTGGAGGAGCCTTCAAGCGCATGTACACAAGCGTGGAGAAGTGGAAGAGCAAGTCGACTGCAGATTCTGGAGTGCTGCTGCTGTTTTTCTGAGTGTAAATCAGCCGTACAGCACTGTACGGCCAGATCTGTGCAAGTACACTTTCTCTCTCTCTCTCTGGTACAGGCTGTGGGTCTTCTTCTCTGCTGGACTGGTGCGCACAGGTACTGTACAGGCTGTGCAGACTAGTTTTCAGCAGTACCATACTGTACGGCTGCCGTACAGTGTATGGACAGCCAGGTACAGCAAGTACAGTTGCTGCAGGCGGTGCAGACAGGTGCTGGACAGGCCTGGTTACACAGATTCAGGTGACCAGAATCAGGACAGCAGGCTGATTGTGCAAGTACAACTTCTGGCACGTATCCCGAGGTGGTACAGATGGGTACGGGGCTGTTTTTCAGATCTGTACATTCAAAGTCGGCACAAAGGTGGACAAGGGCTGGTTTTCCATGAACATAGACATCATGTCGATGGCGTTCAACTGATGGAACTTTCAGCTTCTCTTTGCTTTGGATTCAGGACTGTTTTGGGACAGTTTACGGGCTGTTTTTGTGTGGCTGCAAATTCAGCTATGTGTGCTTGGGTTTTTGGCTACAGGCACAGGTCTTTTGGTTATGTTTCTTGGCATGGGAGTGATGCAAGCTCGCATGGCCGCGTGCTCATGGAGCAGATTGTTTTCTTCCTGCTAGAAAGGAACAGTGGGACCTACAGTTATGGGCATCTCTATGTTGCCAGATGTTTCATGTGGGAACAGGTAACTAGATGTATGGAAACAAGACAGAAGTTTCAAAGGGAAACAGGCCTAAGGGTTTCATGTGGAAACAGGTCGTAGGTTTCTTGAGGAAACATGTATTTGGGTTTCTCCAGGAGATAGGTCACATGCAAGCAGAAGGTACAGGAATGGACACATGTTTGGTACAGCCTTGCTACTGATTGGGCAGGGGACAGGGAATCCATGACAGAGATGGATAGTACCCTTGGATGGTAGAGAGGGTTTGTACAGGTGTGTCGACTGTATGTTATGCTGTGCTGTGATACTCTTCTGAGAGACAGTTTGGGAGTCTGTGTTGTGATACAGGAGCACTGGATGTGTCAGGGTGTGATGCTGTTCATAGTGTGAGAGGTTATGGATGGTTGTGGCAGCCTTGATCATGGGAGAAAGCTTCTGTATGCAGACTCAATGTGAGAGAGTCTTTTGATATGAACAATGGCTGGACTTGTTTGTGGATGCCGTGTGGACTAGAAGCCAGATGCAGGTTCTTTGCAGGCTTTAGGGGTTCTACTGTGACGATTGAGTTCCCAGCCTTATATTGTAATCAAAGCTCTTACGATCAATTAAAGAAATACCGCAAGGGGCGCCACTGCGATTTGGGGCCAATCGGTGTCCGTGTACTTTTTGCAGGAGCACTCTAGCTCCCCCTGTTTGTTTTCCTTTTCTAGGTCCTCAATGGTGTTGAAGTGTTTTATGTGCAAATGTTTGTTCCACCGCCCTTTGCTCTCTGAAGGCCGGTTTACAAGGTTCCGTTGCCGGGACACATCGTCGACTTTCTCAAGGAGGCGAGTCCGTGGTTGCTTTGGTCGGGACAATCGCCAACTTTCCTAAGGGGGCGAGCTCGTGGTTGTCTCATGAGAGTCACATCAAAAGCTTCAACATGAGGAAAGTGAAAAGGAAGTGCAGGACACAGTACAGGATTTTGTGTCTTTGCCTATATGAGGTGAAGAGCAAGAGTTGATGATGAAGCTCAGGAGAAAAGACACCAAGAACAAGAAGTAGTCGGCCAGGAACAAGAAGCAGTTGAAGTGTTATGGTGCAAGAGATGCGTTGAAGGCTATGGCTTTCGACAGTTTGTTACCGGTGGTATCTTCACGGAGGCTTCATGGGTTCGGAAGACAGTTTCTTTCTATGTCTAGCAGTGGTGATCTACTATGCTTCATCGAGGACTTGTGCTTATCACTTGGGTGGAGTGCAAGCAGGTTTTGGGTGCCTGAGGATGTATCAGATGAGGCTCAGATGGAAGTGGAGGAACTTGACGAGGTTCTTATTCCCGAGCATATACTGGCACATAAGGAAGGAAAGGTACAGGGTAAAGTTTCCCGTCGCTATCCTGTGAAGTTCAAGAGCTGTTCACTGATGGATACGAAGTGGATGGAGGAGGTTCACTGATGGATGCGAAGTGGATGGAGGAGGGTGACTTAGCAGATTCACCTGAGGAGTTGCAGCTTTATCTTGATGCCTTTGAGTTGGAGTCGGCTCTTGTTACGGCTCATTCAGGTTCAGCAGAGCATGGGTCTGGAGCATTGCCTGATGCTCAAGAGGGGGGTAGCACCACCGCTCCCTTGTTGTTAGAGACAAGCTCATTTGTTATCTAGGAGTCGCTTGGTGACATCTTTGTATTCACCCGAAGGTACTGAGGCTGACAGTACATCTGCTTATGGGACTTCTATGATATTGTGTTCTAGACACATGAGATGGTAAAGTTGGCAGTTGCGCGCACCTGGAACTCTAACTGCAACTATGGATAACTCTATGGAGGACATAAGTCTTGCGAGCAGTCCTAGAGTTGGTTTGGTTTCATGGAAATATGGATCGAACTCTATTTGTGCATGTATGCATATACTTTTTGAGGTAGAGGTATTTTTGTATTCTGGTGCCATTGGATCCTGGTACCATTGAGAATACATTGGGAGATACTCTGCATTGTGTCATGTGCTGCATGTATATTGGTATGATACATCAAGTGCTTTATTATGTTCATGGATGCACCATTGGGTGTAACTCTTGCGGGATGGCCATGAAACATATGTGGGAAAGTACTTACTGGATGTAGTGTTTGGATGCATTGAGTGCTTTCATATGCTCATGTTTTACCTTCAGTCGTGGGTCCTGCGGGATGCCCATGGGCGTAAGGCTTGCGAGCAGCCCTTAGACTGTTACTTTGGAGTAGGTAGAGCATTTTGAGGAGCATATTGTTTGCGAATGCATATGTGTGTCATATGTAGAATGATGCATGGTTTTGTTTTTGGCTAACACAGTTAACGTGTTTCCATTTGGTTTTAGACTTTTGCTGGAGGTTCTGAAGGAACAAGCAAGAGGACAGTGTGGCTTATTGTGCAGGATGATTGTTCTATCATCCAGATGCATTGGAAGGCCATTGTTTTTGCCATATGGGGTGTCTTTGCTCATGAGATGCTTTTCTATGCCATTGGTTTGCAGTGAATGATGATACATGTGTATGGCTTAGAGAGATTGGGACGCTGATCTTGCCATATTGTATATTTCACTCTGGATATTTTGATGCATCACCAGAATGCAATCGAGGACGCTTGCCATTTTTCAAGAGGGGGGTATGTCATGGCCCTGTGAAAATGGAACAGCACAAGTGTGGGCATGGTGGTTGCAGAGTCAGAATATTTTATGATTCACATGGGGGGTGCCCGGACAGAGTTTAAGATGTGTGGACATCCCTAGGTGTGAAGGGGGGAACTAGAAACATTAAACTTTAATGTTTATTAAAGTTTGCCCCTAGGCCTTAGTGGCCCTAGGGACTTATTAAAGTTGGGGGCCCTAGGGATTATTTTGGGGAGGAGCCACTTTTGGAGTAGTGCTTCTCTCTCCTCCCCCTCTCTCTAGCTTTTGGGAAAGGAGTCGTGGAGGAGCCTTCAAGCGCATGTACACAAGCGTGGAGAAGTGGAAGAGCAAGTCGACTGCAGATTCTGGAGTGCTGCTGCTGTTTTTCTGAGTGTAAATCAGCCGTACAGCACTGTACGGCCAGATCTGTGCAAGTACACTTTCTCTCTCTCTCTCTGGTACAGGCTGTGGGTCTTCTTCTCTGCTGGACTGGTGCGCACAGGTACTGTACAGGCTGTGCAGACTAGTTTTCAGCAGTACCATACTGTACGGCTGCCGTACAGTGTATGGACAGCCAGGTACAGCAAGTACAGTTGCTGCAGGCGGTGCAGACAGGTGCTGGACAGGCCTGGTTACACAGATTCAGGTGACCAGAATCAGGACAGCAGGCTGATTGTGCAAGTACAACTTCTGGCACGTATCCCGAGGTGGTACAGATGGGTACGGGGCTGTTTTTCAGATCTGTACATTCAAAGTCGGCACAAAGGTGGACAAGGGCTGGTTTTCCATGAACATAGACATCATGTCGATGGCGTTCAACTGATGGAACTTTCAGCTTCTCTTTGCTTTGGATTCAGGACTGTTTTGGGACAGTTTACGGGCTGTTTTTGTGTGGCTGCAAATTCAGCTATGTGTGCTTGGGTTTTTGGCTACAGGCACAGGTCTTTTGGTTATGTTTCTTGGCATGGGAGTGATGCAAGCTCGCATGGCCGCGTGCTCATGGAGCAGATTGTTTTCTTCCTGCTAGAAAGGAACAGTGGGACCTACAGTTATGGGCATCTCTATGTTGCTAGATGTTTCATGTGGGAACAGGTAACTAGATGTATGGAAACATGACAGAAGTTTCAAAGGGAAACAGGCCTAAGGGTTTCATGTGGAAACAGGTCGTAGGTTTCTCGAGGAAACATGTTTTTGGGTTTCTCCAGGAGATAGGTCAATGCAGGCAGAAGGTACAGGAATGGACACATGTTTGGTACAGCCTTGCTACTGATTGGGCAGGGGACAGGGAATCCATGACAGAGATGGATAGTACCCTTGGATGGTAGAGAGGGTTTGTACAGGTGTGTCGACTGTATGTTATGCTGTGCTGTGATACTCTTCTGAGAGACAGTTTGGGAGTCTGTGTTGTGATACAGGAGCACTGGATGTGTCAGGGTGTGATGCTGTTCATAGTGTGAGAGGTTATGGATGGTTGTGGCAGCCTTGATCATGGGAGAAAGCTTCTGTATGCAAGACTCAATGTGAGAGAGTCTTTTGATATGAACAATGGCTGGACTTGTTTGTGGATGCCGTGTGGACTAGAAGCCAGATGCAGGTTCTTTGCAGGCTTTAGGGGTTCTACTGTGACGACTGAGTTCCCAGCCTTATATTGTAATCAAAGCTCTTACAATCAATTAAAGAAATACCGCAAGGGGCGCCACTGCGATTTGGGGCCAATCGGTGTCCGTGTACTTTTTGCAGGAGCACTCTAGCTCCCCCTGTTTGTTTTCCTTTTCTAGGTCCTCAATGGTGTTGAAGTGTTTTATGTGCAAATGTTTGTTCCACCGCCCTTTGCTCTCTGAAGGCCGGTTTACAAGGTTCCGTTGCCGGGACACATCGTCGACTTTCTCAAGGAGGCGAGTCCGTGGTTGCTTTGGTCGGGACAATCGCCAACTTTCCTAAGGAGCCGAGCTCGTGGTTGTCTCATGAGAGTCACATCAAAAGCTTCAACATGAGGAAAGTGAAAAGGAAGTGCAGGACACAGTACAGGATTTTGTGTCTTTGCCTATATGAGGTGAAGAGCAACAGTTGATGATGAAGCTCAGGAGAAAAGACACCAAGAACAAGAAGTAGTCGGCCAGGAACAAGAAGCAGTTGAAGTGTTATGGTGCAAGAGATGCGTTGAAGGCTATGGCTTTCGACAGTTTGTTACCGGTGGTATCTTCACGGAGGCTTCATGGGTTCGGAAGACAGTTTCTTTCTATGTCTAGCAGTGGTGATCTACTATGCTTCATCGAGGACTTGTGCTTATCACTTGGGTGGAGTGCAAGCAGGTTTTGGGTGCCTGAGGATGTATCAGATGAGGCTCAGATGGAAGTGGAGGAACTTGACGAGGTTCTTATTCCCGAGCATATACTGGCACATAAGGAAGGAAAGGTACAGGGTAAAGTTTCCCGTCGCTATCCTGTGAAGTTCAAGAGCTGTTCACTGATGGATACGAAGTGGATGGAGGAGGTTCACTGATGGATGCGAAGTGGATGGAGGAGGGTGACTTAGCAGATTCACCTGAGGAGTTGCAGCTTTATCTTGATGCCTTTGAGTTGGAGTCGGCTCTTGTTACGGCTCATTCAGGTTCAGCAGAGCATGGGTCTGGAGCATTGCCTGATGCTCAAGAGGGGGGTAGCACCACCGCTCCCTTGTTGTTAGAGACAAGCTCATTTGTTATCTAGGAGTCGCTTGGTGACATCTTTGTATTCACCCGAAGGTACTGAGGCTGACAGTACATCTGCTTATGGGACTTCTATGATATTGTGTTCTAGACACATGAGATGGTAAAGTTGGCAGTTGCGCGCACCTGGAACTCTAACTGCAACTATGGATAACTCTATGGAGGACATAAGTCTTGCGAGCAGTCCTAGAGTTGGTTTGGTTTCATGGAAATATGGATCGAACTCTATTTGTGCATGTATGCATATACTTTTTGAGGTAGAGGTATTTTTGTATTCTGGTGCCATTGGATCCTGGTACCATTGAGAATACATTGGGAGATACTCTGCATTGTGTCATGTGCTGCATGTATATTGGTATGATACATCAAGTGCTTTATTATGTTCATGGATGCACCATTGGGTGTAACTCTTGCGGGATGGCCATGAAACATATGTGGGAAAGTACTTACTGGATGTAGTGTTTGGATGCATTGAGTGCTTTCATATGCTCATGTTTTACCTTCAGTCGTGGGTCCTGCGGGATGCCCATGGGCGTAAGGCTTGCGAGCAGCCCTTAGACTGTTACTTTGGAGTAGGTAGAGCATTTTGAGGAGCATATTGTTTGCGAATGCATATGTGTGTCATATGTAGAATGATGCATGGTTTTGTTTTTGGCTAACACAGTTAACGTGTTTCCATTTGGTTTTAGACTTTTGCTGGAGGTTCTGAAGGAACAAGCAAGAGGACAGTGTGGCTTATTGTGCAGGATGATTGTTCTATCATCCAGATGCATTGGAAGGCCATTGTTTTTGCCATATGGGGTGTCTTTGCTCATGAGATGCTTTTCTATGCCATTGGTTTGCAGTGAATGATGATACATGTGTATGGCTTAGAGAGATTGGGACGCTGATCTTGCCATATTGTATATTTCACTCTGGATATTTTGATGCATCACCAGAATGCAATCGAGGACGCTTGCCATTTTTCAAGAGGGGGGTATGTCATGGCCCTGTGAAAATGGAACAGCACAAGTGTGGGCATGGTGGTTGCAGAGTCAGAATATTTTATGATTCACATGGGGGGTGCCCGGACAGAGTTTAAGATGTGTGGACATCCCTAGGTGTGAAGGGGGGAACTAGAAACATTAAACTTTAATGTTTATTAAAGTTTGCCCCTAGGCCTTAGTGGCCCTAGGGACTTATTAAAGTTGGGGGCCCTAGGGATTATTTTGGGGAGGAGCCACTTTTGGAGTAGTGCTTCTCTCTCGTCCCCCTCTCTCTAGCTTTTGGGAAAGGGGTCGTGGAGGAGCCTTCAAGCGCATGTACACAAGCGTGGAGAAGTGGAAGAGCAAGTCGACTGCAGATTCTGGAGTGCTGCTGCTGTTTTTCTGAGTGTAAATCAGCCGTACAGCACTGTATGGCCAGATCTGTGCAAGTACACTTTCTCTCTCTCTCTCTGGTACGGGCTGTGGGTCTTCTTCTCTGCTGGACTGGCTGCGCACAGGTACTGTACAGGCTGTGCAGACTAGTTTTCAGCAGTACCATACTGTACGGCTGCCGTACAGTGTATGGACAGCCAGGTACAGCAAGTACAGTTGTTGCAGGCGGTGCAGACAGGTGCTGGACAGGCCTGGTTACACAGATTCAGGTGACCAGAATCAGGACAGCAGGCTGATTGTGCAAGTACAACTTCTGGCACGTATCCCGAGGTAGAGGTATTTTTGTATTCTGGTGCCATTGGATCCTGGTACCATTGAGAATACATTGGGAGATACTCTGCATTGTGTCATGTGCTGCATGTATATTGGTATGATACATCAAGTGCTTTATTATGTTCATGGATGCACCATTGGGTGTAACTCTTGCGGGATGGCCATGAAACATATGTGGGAAAGTACTTACTGGATGTAGTGTTTGGATGCATTGAGTGCTTTCATATGCTCATGTTTTACCTTCAGTCGTGGGTCCTGCGGGATGCCCATGGGCGTAAGGCTTGCGAGCAGCCCTTAGACTGTTACTTTGGAGTAGGTAGAGCATTTTGAGGAGCATATTGTTTGCGAATGCATATGTGTGTCATATGTAGAATGATGCATGGTTTTGTTTTTGGCTAACACAGTTAACGTGTTTCCATTTGGTTTTAGACTTTTGCTGGAGGTTCTGAAGGAACAAGCAAGAGGACAGTGTGGCTTATTGTGCAGGATGATTGTTCTATCATCCAGATGCATTGGAAGGCCATTGTTTTTGCCATATGGGGTGTCTTTGCTCATGAGATGCTTTTCTATGCCATTGGTTTGCAGTGAATGATGATACATGTGTATGGCTTAGAGAGATTGGGACGCTGATCTTGCCATATTGTATATTTCACTCTGGATATTTTGATGCATCACCAGAATGCAATCGAGGACGCTTGCCATTTTTCAAGAGGGGGGTATGTCATGGCCCTGTGAAAATGGAACAGCACAAGTGTGGGCATGGTGGTTGCAGAGTCAGAATATTTTATGATTCACATGGGGGGTGCCCGGACAGAGTTTAAGATGTGTGGACATCCCTAGGTGTGAAGGGGGGAACTAGAAACATTAAACTTTAATGTTTATTAAAGTTTGCCCCTAGGCCTTAGTGGCCCTAGGGACTTATTAAAGTTGGGGGCCCTAGGGATTATTTTGGGGAGGAGCCACTTTTGGAGTAGTGCTTCTCTCTCCTCCCCCTCTCTCTAGCTTTTGGGAAAGGAGTCGTGGAGGAGCCTTCAAGCGCATGTACACAAGCGTGGAGAAGTGGAAGAGCAAGTCGACTGCAGATTCTGGAGTGCTGCTGCTGTTTTTCTGAGTGTAAATCAGCCGTACAGCACTGTACGGCCAGATCTGTGCAAGTACACTTTCTCTCTCTCTCTCTGGTACAGGCTGTGGGTCTTCTTCTCTGCTGGACTGGTGCGCACAGGTACTGTACAGGCTGTGCAGACTAGTTTTCAGCAGTACCATACTGTACGGCTGCCGTACAGTGTATGGACAGCCAGGTACAGCAAGTACAGTTGCTGCAGGCGGTGCAGACAGGTGCTGGACAGGCCTGGTTACACAGATTCAGGTGACCAGAATCAGGACAGCAGGCTGATTGTGCAAGTACAACTTCTGGCACGTATCCCGAGGTGGTACAGATGGGTACGGGGCTGTTTTTCAGATCTGTACATTCAAAGTCGGCACAAAGGTGGACAAGGGCTGGTTTTCCATGAACATAGACATCATGTCGATGGCGTTCAACTGATGGAACTTTCAGCTTCTCTTTGCTTTGGATTCAGGACTGTTTTGGGACAGTTTACGGGCTGTTTTTGTGTGGCTGCAAATTCAGCTATGTGTGCTTGGGTTTTTGGCTACAGGCACAGGTCTTTTGGTTATGTTTCTTGGCATGGGAGTGATGCAAGCTCGCATGGCCGCGTGCTCATGGAGCAGATTGTTTTCTTCTTGCTAGAAAGGAACAGTGGGACCTACAGTTATGGGCATCTCTACGTTGCCAGATGTTTCATGTGGGAACAGGTAACTAGATGTATGGAAACAAGACATAAGTTTCAAAGGGAAACAGGCCTAAGGGTTTCATGTGGAAACAGGTCGTAGGTTTCTTGAGGAAACATGTTTTTGGGTTTCTCCAGGAGATAGGTCACATGCAAGCAGAAGGTACAGGAATGGACACATGTTTGGTACAGCCTTGCTACTGATTGGGCAGGGGACAGGGAATCCATGACAGAGATGGATAGTACCCTTGGATGGTAGAGAGGGTTTGTACAGGTGTGTCGACTGTATGTTATGCTGTGCTGTGATACTCTTCTGAGAGACAGTTTGGGAGTCTGTGTTGTGATACAGGAGCACTGGATGTGTCAGGGTGTGATGCTGTTCATAGTGTGAGAGGCTATGGATGGTTGTGGCAGCCTTGATCATGGGAGAAAGCTTCTGTATGCAGACTCAATGTGAGAGAGTCTTTTGATATGAACAATGGCTGGACTTGTTTGTGGATGCCGTGTGGACTAGAAGCCAGATGCAGGTTCTTTGCAGGCTTCAGGGGTTCTACTGTGACGGCTGAGTTCCCAGCCTTATATTGTAATCAAAGCTCTTATAATCAATGAAAGAAATACCGCAAGGGGCGCCACTGCGATTTGGGGCCAATCGGTGTCCGTGTACTTTTTGCAGGAGCACTCTAGCTCCCTCTGTTTGTTTTCCTTTTCTAGGTCCTCAATGGTGTTGAAGTGTTTTATGTGCAAATGTTTGTTCCACCGCCCTTTGCTCTCTGAAGGCCGGTTTATAGCCCGACTGTAGCAGGAGGTTGCTTTGGGAGTCACTACTCACCGACAGTCACGTATTGCCTTCCGGCGCCTTGTGTGAAGGAAGAAGTGGGTCTTCCTTGCTCAGCTAGAGCAGGAATTATACCAGCTGTTCTTGAGCCAGGATTCGAGGGAGGCTTGGCGTTTGTTTCATGAGTCCTCCCCTGCTTTGGCCATCACTTCTACAGAGGTCTGGGGTAGTTATGCAGCATCTCTATATACAGTTCTTGGACAGACACCTTTTCCTAACTCGCCAGCACCATGCCCACAGACATGTACTTTCTTTACCGCAGAGAAGGTAAGGAAGGCCATTGATAGGATGAAGACTGGGAGAGCATATGATCATGATGGATTGGTCGCTGAGCACTTTATTCATGCGAGAGACATGCTGGCAGAGCTTTTAGCAGTGATGTTCAATCGTGCTATGTGTGAAGGCTGACCCGAGACTTGGAGTATGTCCACCATCGTGCCTATCTTCAAGTCAGGGGACCCTATGGAGCCAGGGAATTATCGCACTATTATGATTGGTCACACACTAGCACAATTGTATGCATCCATTCTTGAGCAGCAGTTGAGTAGATGGGCAGAGAGAGAGGGTATTCGAGCAGAGGGACAGGCAGGGTTCAGGAGAGGTTTCTCTACTCTTGACCACATCTTGACTCTGCGGGCCATTATTGAGGAGGGCAGGTCGCATGGGCGACGGATTTATTGTAGCTTTGTGGACTTCCGCAAAGCATTTGATACAGTGCCCAGACCCAGATTGATGAGGCGATTACAGGAGATGGGGGTACCCACAGAGCTCATATGGGGGATTATGGCTTTATATAGATCAGTTGCAGGACATGTACGCACTCAGAGGGGGTCTCTACTTTGGTTCACTCCACTATAGGAGTGAAGCAAGGTTGCCCGTTATATCCTTCATTGTTTGGTATGTATGTGGATGAGGCTTCTGACGACATTGAGAGATTGGGGGATAGAGGAGCCCGGCTAGCAGGTACATGGATCCCACTATTGTTATATGCTGATGATATTGTGTTGATCTCTGACTCCCCTGAGGGTACGCAGCGTCATCAAGATGCTTTACATGAGTTTGCAGATGATAGTGGATTGTCTGTCAACCTTGGAAAAACCAAGGTTATGGTGTTTAACACCATGCCACAGTGGGTTAGGGGATCAGCTCCCACATGTACATATGGGCAGGAGATTATGGAGTATACAGATGCATATACATATCTTGGGGTAGTATTCAGTGGGCCAGTGTTTTCGATGAGGAGAGCAACAGAGACTAGATTGACTAGAGCACATGCAGCCCTGGGTGGTTTGGAGAGCATGTGTTCGCAGGTTCAGTTTCAGGAACCTCGAACGAAACTTTGGCTTTTTGACACTCTAGTGACATCAGCTATGCTTTATGGAGTGCGGGTATGGGTACCTTCAGTGGGCCATCACAACGCAGGCGGGTGGAGAGGTATGGAGAGGCCTTTGGTATCTATGATTGCTAGGATTATTAGAGCCAGGGCCTTGGTACCTCATGAGATTATTCGAGCAGAGCTTGCGGCTGCCCCTCTGGTGATTGAGGCTCTTACGAGATTAGTCTCCTACATACATGGCTTGTGGGATCTCCCCCGAGACAGATATGCACGCCTCGCCCTTGAGTCCTCCCGACAGTTAGCTTTACAGGGAGACACGGCTTGTTGGTATGGACAGATGACATCTTGGTTCCGGGCACATGGTTTTAGCATGGGCAGATTGCCTCCCTTCCAGTATTCTCTGGAGGCACCCTCTCTCACTCTCACACGGACAGAGATTACCAGACTCATCCGTCAGGATTTAGTTTAGCTGGACATTAGGAGGACATGGATACAGCCGACTGAGGAGCTGGGCACGAAGATGGCTTTCTACAGAGAGCATTTTCTTCAGCTCACAGCAGATGGTTTTGTGATCAGACCCAATTACATGGATGTACACTTGGGCAGACTCAGAGGCACATTACAGACTTCTTTAGTCCAGCCATCACTGCGCCAGATGGACCACAGCAGCAGCAGGACATGGATACCGCCCACACCAGCGGTACACTGATTGATCGTGGGATTGAGCTTGGGTGGTCCAGATGCCCACAACTACGGAGGAGGGCATCCCAGCATAGACGGAGGTTGCAGCGGCGGTTTCGGATTATTCTTGCGAGACTTGCGGGACACGCAGTCAGGGTGCTGACCACAGAGGATATTGAGGAGATCCGCCAGCGTCCGATGCGGCACATATTATGAGATGGAGGCACATATTATGAGATGGAGTGTCACGTAGGCTGTAATGCCTGTGACCGACGGCAGACCGGATGGCCATATCCGGGGTTCAGTGGGAGAGGACGCCCATGCAGAGTCATGGGCGGCCAGGCTAGTGTGGACGGCAGGCCACACACTATATAGCCTGGGGGATGAGGGGCAATCCTCATTCTTCCTCTATGGCTGGGTGGTGAGCCAGAGGCCGTCCCCTCTCGTGGTAACGCCCGTAGCGGCGTTACGGATATCTAACACTGGTATCAGAGCATGGTTCGAAGGGATCGTGAGAGTCTGCGCGCGAACGGGGGACCGGAGCCCACTCGGTGGTTTTCATCCACAATCTCCTCACCCTTATCTACACAAGGGAATGTGTGGAGGAAGGAGGGCCAAGACTTTTGAAGGGAAGAACTCTCTTTCTCTCTCTCTCTCATTCTCTCTCCCCGTCACACACAGCATCGAGGTAAGCAAAATGTGTTGTTTTCATTTTTTTGTCTGCGTTGAATCGATTGAAAAACTGCGTTGAATCGATTGAAAAACTGTGTGTTGAGGTGGGGGGGGGGGGGCGCAGACCAACCCCCCACGACAAAGAAAACGCCTGCGTTGATAGCTACAAAAAAAACGCCTTTGTGTAGAGGCGGGGGGGGCGCAGACCAACCCCACGAAACCTGTGTGTGTGGGGGGGGGCGAAGACCAGCCAGCCCCTTGAAACACTAAGAAAACACCCGTCAGCAGCCTTCACCGCACGGCGGTCATCAAGGCGCAGGGCGGAGGGCGGGGACACCCAGCAGCTGAGCCTCCTTTCGTCTTCCTTTCGTCTTCCGGGCTGTATGCGTGGAAGTGTGAGGGCGAAACAAGCTTACGCGCAGGAAGGATTCGAAGCCCTGCTATACACCCAATGAATGAGCGAGGAAATGCGTACGCGTCAAAGGGAAGCCGGAAGCTCTGTAATCGGTGTGTTTGGGCGTGCGCTTCAGTAGCCAGCCCAAGCGCCTAGGAGCCAGGCCGGCGGCGGCAAGCGGCGGCGGCCAACGGCGGCGGTCAGCCAGCCAGTCCGGCCAGCCAGCCAGGCCGGCCAGCGGCGGCGGCGGCCAGCCAGCCAGGCCGGCGGCGGCCAGCCAACCACGGCGGCCACCACACAACCGGCCAAACACGCCCAGCACACGCAACGCCCACCAGCGGACAGAGACAACCAGATAGCCAAAAAAAAAAAAGGAAAAGAAAAAAAAAAGAAAAAAAGAAAAAACCATTTCTTTTTATATATATATATATATTTTTTCATTATTCAATTTGAAAAAAGTAACAATGAAAAATTCAAGGAACCCTCTCTCTCGGCTGGGGAGGAGAATCATTCCCGCAAGAAATAATCCCGACAAGGGATAAGTGTTTCCGGGGTTAATTTTTGTTATAAGTTGCAGGCATTTTCTCGTGGATCGGAGCATCCCGGAAGCGTCCTTGTATAGGCTCGCAACGCAACAAATCGACAGGCGACCGTAAAGGGGGGTGACTATTATTCTCTCTCCACCATTGCTCATTTTTATTAGCGTTTTTTTTTAGTAATTTCTGAGTTCTCGCATTATTTTTTGCAAGAATTAAAAATGTCTGCTAGGCGTAGTGTGTCTCCACCGCCTTCTACTTCTCTAGGTTTTTCCAGTCTCTTGTCCTCGGTCGCGGGTTTGACCCCGACCGAATTGTCAGGCCGTACACGCCCGACCGTTGTTCGGTCCGGAGCGCGCTTATCGATCACTCGTGATCCGCCAGCGCCCTCCTCGTCTATTGACCCTGCCTTAGGACCCAGCGAGCCCGCAGCGGCCGCATTGGCTGATGACCCCTTTCTGGCCGATGAGCCAGAGGACATGAACACTGACGTCGCCGAGGGGACCGAGGAGGACCTCTTGGATTATGACGACGATGACTATGACCTACTAGACCCTGCTGATGTCCTGACAGAGACGGAGCTCTCTAGTGGACTGTTTAAATATCTTAATGCCAAATTGAATACTATGGGTAAAGACCAGGCTGATTTAGTCACGATGCTACAGAGCATCTCCACACGGTTAGATGCACTGACAGCCGCCTCGGCTAGTACTCCGACTCCTCGTGGTAGCCGAGCTCCTACAGCACGGGTGAGCGTAGCCTCGCCAGTGGTTGCAGGAGTACAGGCCGATGCGCCTGCGGGGCCGTCCGTAGCGACAGCTTCGTCGTTGTTAAAAGACTTAAAGCCGCCTAGTTTTGGTGGCGAGGAAAAGGAGAGAAACAAGGACTCAGTCAATATGTTTCTAGCGAAGTGGTCAGATTTGCACGCGCTGCGACAGTAGCCTAGCCGTATACAGCCCGTAGAGGCTAGCCTCTCTTTAACCGGCAAAGCGTACAAGTGGTGGATGAGTCTGACAACTCGCCCTGCCACTTGGACGGAATTTGAAACAATGTTTCGAAAAGAATTTTTGCCTGTTAATGAGGCAGAGAGAAGCTGGGAGTTATGGGACAAGTGCTCGATGGAGAACAAATCCCTAACTCAGTACATCTCAAACTACAGGGAGATAGTACTCAAGTT
The DNA here is from genome assembly GCF_041138505.1 of Cibotium barometz. Classification (NCBI taxonomy): domain Eukaryota; kingdom Viridiplantae; phylum Streptophyta; class Polypodiopsida; order Cyatheales; family Cibotiaceae; genus Cibotium; species Cibotium barometz. Next base: position 2,419,424 of record NC_141063.1, read on the forward strand.
AAAAGGAATCGATGCATTCCAAACATTGCGGGGCTTTAAGAGAGGCCTCAAAGATGATTACCTTGAGTACGTAGAACCCCTACAGCCTAAAGACTTAGCAGAGGCAATTCAATATGCACAGATATTCGATGACATCAAGCGCCGTAGTGCGCGTGGTGGTTCTAGCAGGGCCGAGGGTAGTGAAAAGAGGAGGTCAGGCCTCAAAAGAAAAGGGTTCCGCAGTGAGAAACAAGGGGATAGGACGGACCAGGAAGGACAGGGTGGTCATTGGTCTAAAAAACCGCGCCCATCCAGAAAAAAAAGAGACACCGAAAACCAAAAGAAAGAGCAATATATTAAAGCGCGAAAGGAAAATCGCTGCTTTAATTGCAATGAAGTAGGACACACGAAGGCTGAGTGTCCAAAGCCTAAAGCCAGCACGAGTGGCAACGAGCCCAAGAAAGATGGTAAATCTTCTAGGCAGTTGCATACAGTGCAGAGACTCCCTCTCAGTTCCGCAGAGTTCAGAGAGGTGACAGTGTGTCATTGTGATGAGCATCACGCTTGTTCAGTGACACCAGCGATGTGGCAGCCTACTGTAGGTCCGCATGACATGGTGCGCATGTATGGCACCATAGGTGGCCGTAGAGTCACAGTTTTTATTGATGATGGAGCTAGTCACAACTTCTTGAACTACTCGTTAGTCAAGAAATTGGGATTGACTGAGACCCGGAGTGATCATGAGTATACTGTTGGCCTAGCCAACGGATATGACAAAACGGTATGGAATACCGTAGTATTGGGGATCCCATTATCTATGCAGGACTACAAGGCTCCGCTTGACTTTCAGGTCATGCACTTAGCCAGAGCAGACGTATATCTAGGCAGGGAGTGGCTGTATGGCTTGGGCCCTAGTCTAGCTCGGAATTACTTACATAACACGCTATGTTTTGAGCATGGAGGTAAAGTCATCACCCTGCAGGGCGACCGTACTGTCCCTGCCACACCACTTATTTCCTCCATGGAGTTGTGTACAGCGGTCCGCAGAGACCAGATAGCAGAGGTATATGCTTGTTACCCTCTTTTGAATTCTGTTTCCGTAGATGAAACGATAAATGATGTTTGCGTAGACAAACAAGAAAAACAAAATAACCTTGGACGAGACCCACTGTTTGAAAACCCTGTTTGGCATGCATGTGATTCGAACAAGAAAAAATCCAAGGTAAATGAGACATTGAAGAAAAAGTACGTAGATACTTTAACGAATTTATTAGAGGAATTTCGGGATGTTTTTCCTGATGATTTACCAGATGGTTTACCACCATCTAGGGAAGTAGACCATGGCATCGAAGTTATGCCAGGATCAAAACCTATAAGCAAACCTGCTTATAGATTAAGCCACTCCGAAGCACAGGAGGTGGAAAAACAATTAACGGAATATTTGAACAAAGGCTTTATTCGGCCTAGTTCAAGTCCGTGGGCATCGCCTATTCTTCTGGTAAAGAAGAAAGACGGATCTATGCGGATGTGCATAGACTATAGAGCTCTTAATCAGATAACGATTAAGAACAAGTATCCGATGCCACGCATGGATGAGTTGTTTGATCAACTCTATGGATCGAGATACTTCACAAAAATAGACCTGAGATCTGGGTATCATCAGGTTAGAATAAAAGCAGAAGATGTTGCGAAGACAGCATTTAGGACCCGTTTCGGGCATTTTGAGTTTTTGGTTATGCCATTTGGGCTAACCAATGCTCCAGCGACGTTTATGACGCTGATGGACAGTATTTTACGTCCATATCTGGGAAAATTCGTAGTAGTTTTCCTAGATGATATTCTTGTGTACAGTAAGACACAGAAAGAACACATAGAGCATTTGCGTCTAGTGTTCAAGTTGTTGCGAGAGCACAAATTATTTGCAAAGAAAAGCAAATGTGAATTTTTTGAAACAGAAATTCACTACCTTGGCCATATTATATCCGCCGATGGTACGCGGATGGAGCCAGAAAAAGTAGAGGCTATTCTTAAATGGCCAGCGCCGAAGAATCTCGAGGAACTGCAGATTTTCCTTGGCATGTCGGGGTTCTACCAACAGTATGTGAAGGACTACGCGAAGATCGCAGTCCCGTTGACTGACCAGTTACGGTCAAAAACAAAGAACATTAGTTGGGGGGACGCCCAACAGAAAAGCTTTGATAAGCTCAAGGTGACCGTAGCAGCTGCACCTGTTTTGACAATTGTCGATCCGAATGAGCCGTTTGTTTTGGAAACAGACGCTAGTAATGAGGCCATTGGGGCCGTACTTATGCAAAGGGGACACCCAATTGCATTTGAAAGTAAAAAGTTAGATCGTGCGCAGCGTAACTACTCGGCTTACGAGCGAGAGTTACTAGCGATAGTTCATGCACTGAAAAAGTGGAGACACTATTTATATGGTGCCACTTTTAAGGTCCGGACGGACCATGAAAGTCTGAAATGGCTTTCAAGTCAAAATGAACTGAAGGGTAGAAAAGCTCGGTGGGCGGAGATTCTACAGGAGTTTGACCTTCAGATACGTTACCAGAAAGGTAAGTATAACGTGGTGGCAGATGCACTTAGTCGCATGCCACAGATTAATGAACTTAGTTTCACAGTCTTCAAGAATGATTTCTTGGAGTCCCTACGTGGTTTATGTGAGCATGATCCATCTTTTACAGAGGTCTGGCGCGCTGTACGCGTACGCACTTCTTCACAGACGCGACCACCTCCCTCGTTGGCACGTATTGCTAGTCCGGAGAGACTGGCCGAAGGTGCAACGGGAAGGGAAGCGAGAGTTAGTCCGGAGAGACTAGCCGTGTCTTCTGGGTATAGTTTGCAACCGGAGAGTTCTGACGTAGGCCCTTCATCACCTTTGACCGCCACGGCTTCAAAGGGGAGTGATAAACTTCGTCGGGGGGAGAAATATGCTAATTACTCCATTGACGACGGGTACTTACTCTACAAGGGTAGAATATGTGTACCAACTATTGGTGACTTTCGGGCCCAAATTCTTAAAGAAAGTCATGATAGTCCAAGTGCGGGTCATCCCGGGATTCAGAAGACCTATGCACTAGTAAAAAGACAGTTTTATTGGCCTAGTTTGTTTAAGGACGTCCAGACTTATGTGCTGAAATGCAATAAGTGCCAGGTCAATAAACATGAACGTCTTAAGGTTGGAGGACTACTCCATCCGCTGGAGATTCCTCAAGGGAAATGGGAAAGCATTTCCATGGATTTCATTACTGGTTTACCCAAGACGAGTCGAGGGAATGACTCGGTGTGGGTGGTAGTGGATAGGTTATCTAAAATGGCAAAGTTTATTGCCACGAAGAAAACTGTTAAAACGCCAGAGTTGGCAAAACTCTTTATTGAACATCTCTACAAGCTATATGGCTTGCCCGCAGATATAGTGTCAGATAGAGATAGAAAGTTCAACAGTCATTTTTGGAGGGAAGTCTTCAAAAAGCTGGATACTACTCTGAGTATGAGTACGGCAGATCATCCGGAGTCTGATGGTCAAACTGAAAGAGTTAACCAAATTCTAGAGGATATGTTGCGTTCTTATGTTAGTAAGAAGCAATCTAATTGGGAAGAGTACTTACCCTTACTGGAGTTTGCCTATAATAGCTCCAAACACTCAGCGACTGGATTTACACCATTCATGTTAATGTATGGATTCCAGCCGAGATCTCCAATGGCTGTAGGCCTAGAAAAGGAGAAGATTCAATCTGTCAAGGATTTCCTTGAAGATATGAATGATATGCTCAGAGCCGCACGTGAGAGCATTCGTAGCGCTCAGGATCGCGCTAAAACTTATGCGGATAAAGGACGAAGAAAGGGTGACCTTTGCAGAAGGTGACTTTGTATTCCTCAAGGTTCCTGCGCAGTCAGAAACCATGAAAACGGGAAAGTGTGATAAACTTTCTCCAAGATATTGTGGTCCTTTTAAAATCCTTAAGAAGATTGGGGACGTAGCATATAAACTTGAGTTACCAGAGAGTTCTCAAGTCCATCCTGTCTTCCATGTCAGTAAACTGAAGAAATCAGTTCACGGGTTAGAGAACGCAGTTTCTCCAGAGATTTTGGTGGACTTGATAGAGCCACCAAAGATACCACATGAACCTGAAAAGATTCTACAGTATCGTGATAGACAGACCCGACATAAAGTGTACCAGGAGGTACTTGTTAAATGGACAGATAGGGATGAGGAGGTAGCTACCTGGGAACGCCGTAGTGCAATTTCCAAAAGGTTTCCCCAGTTTGTTTTCGAGGACGAAAACTCTTCTTAAGGGGGGGGTAATGTCACGTAGGCTGTAATGCCTGTGACCGACGGCAGACCGGATGGCCATATCCGGGGTTCAGTGGGAGAGGACGCCCATGCGGAGTCATGGGCGGCCAGGCTAGTGTGGACGGCAGGCCACACACTATATAGCCTGGGGGATGAGGGGCAATCCTCATTCTTCCTCTATGGCTGGGTGGTGAGCCAGAGGCCGTCCCCTCTCGTGGTAACGCCCGTAGCGGCGTTACGGATATCTAACATGGAGGCACCTCCATAGTGTACCCCCCTGTCCCACATGATATTGTATCCCCTCACTGTACTCCACTCACCTCCATAGCGTACCCCCCCCCCCCCCCCCCCCCCCTCACTATATTTATAAGGATTTCTGTTTACCTTCCAGTTCCAGTTTCATTTTCTAGGTGCCAGTAGTATCATCTTTATTTTTCATTTTCTGGTTTTTTATCCAGACATTGTATCAGATCCACCATGAAGTAACTTTTTGGTCTCATAGATCATTATGGCCTTTTGAAGATGTTAATATAACATTTCATTTCATTTCTCTCTCTCTCTCTCTCTCTCTCTCTCTCTCTCTTCGCAAGCAGGTTTTGTTTACGAGATTAGGATGTAGAGGATCAAGCTACATATGCACAGGATGAGGTTCTTGGAAGAGATGTGTTGTTGCTCTTCATCTTGGACTTATGTGTATTCAGGGATTGCTTTACACGTCCTCTATCTTTCTCTCTCTAGGTTTTAGCAACCTTGATTGGATGGTTTATCTGTCATGGAAACAGGACATTGGTTTTCGGGAAGAAACAGGATTCTGGTAACGAGGAAACAGGCCTATGGTTTATGGATACAGGTCTTTGGTTTATCGGATTATGGATACAGGTCTTTGGTTTCATGTGGAAAACATGTTTCTGGATTCATGTGAACAGGTTCTAGTTTTCTCGAGGTTACATGCAAGTTGTGACTATAGGGAGGACATGTGGTTTGGTTCAACGCTATTGCTGTGCGGGAAAGGGTTTGTGGGATCCATGGTTGAGATGGAGAAGACCTTTTCAAGCAGGGAGGTGTCGTACATGTGTGCCTTCTTTATGGAATGCTTTGTTGTAATAACAAGAGTTTTTATTTGGAAGTCCTGGGTGAAAAGCTAAAAGGGATCCTATTGTTAGAGGATTCGACAAGTTGTACTTTGTACTCAAATTTTGATCAAGTAAAGAAATATCGCAAGGGGCGCCACTGCGTTTTCACTGCGTTTTGGGGCCAATCGGTGTCCTTGTATTATTTGCAGGAGCACTCTAGCTCCCCTTGTTTGTTTCCCTTTTTCAGGTTTCCATGGGTGAAAGTGTTTTGTGTGTGAGTATTTGTTTCACCGCCCGTCAGATTTTTGAAGGCAGGTTACATGGTTCCATCGCCGGGATATCGTCGACTTTCTCAAGAAGGCGAGCTCGTGGTTGTCACATCAAAAGCTTCAACATGTGGAAAGTGAAAATGAAGTGCAGGAGGCAGTGCAGGATTGTGTGTCGTTGCCTGTATGAGGTGAAGAGCAAAAGCTAAAGATGAAGCTTAGGAGAAAAGACACCAAGGACAGGAAGTAGTTAGCCAGGAACAAGAAGCATCTGAAGTGTTATGGTGCAAGAGATGGGTTGAAGGCTATGGCTTTCGACAGTTTGTCACCGATGGTATCTTCATGGAGGCTTCATGGGGTTCGGAAGGTAGCTTTCTTTCTATGTTTAGCAGTGGTGATCTACTATGCTTCATTGGGGACTTGTGCTTACCACTTGGGTGGAGTGCAAGCAGGTTTTGGGTGCCTGTGGATATATCAGATGAGGCTCAGATGGAAGCAGAGGAACTTGATGAGGTTCTTATTCCCGAGCAGATACGGGCACATAAGGAAAGAAAGGTACAAGGTAAAGTTTTCCGTCGTTATCTTGTGAAGTTCAAGAACTATTCACCGATGGATGCGAAGTGGATGGAGGAGGGTGACTTAGCAGATTCACCTTAGGTATTGCAGCTTTATCTTGATGCCTTTGAGTTGGAGCCGACTCTTGTGACGGCTCATTCAGGTTCAGCAGAGCATGGGTCTGGAGCATTGCCTGATGCTCAAGAGGGGGGTAGCATCTCCGCTCCCTTATTACAGACAGGCTCAGTTTTTCATCTAGAAATCGCTTGGTGATATCTTTGTATTCACCCGAAGGTACTAGAGACTGACAGTACATCTGCGTATGGGACTTCTATGATATTGTGTACTAGTCACATGAGATGATGCTATTTGTGAAGTTGGTCTCCTTTGGAATGGCATGGTTTGGTTTAGCTTTAAGTTTGCAGCAACCTGAGCTAACACTTCAAGACTTTATGAAGGGCATAAGTCTTGTGAGCGGTCCTAGAGTTGGTTTGGTTCATATATGGATTGAACTCTATTTGTGCATGTATTTATACACTTTCCGAGGTATTATTGTATTTTGGTGCCATTGGATCCTGGTACCCTTGGGAATACATTTGGTAATACTTTGGATGTGTCAGGATGAGATGCATGTATGTTGGTATGATACATCAAGTACTTTATTATGTTCATGGATGCATCACTGAGTGTGGCTCCTACGGGATGACCATGTGCAGAGTGGGTAAAGCATCAAGAGGGACATATGTGGAAAGTACTTAGTGGATGTATAGTTTAGATGCATTGAGTGCTTTCATATGCTCATGTTGTACCTCCAGTCGTGGATGCCCATGGGTGTAAGGCTTGCGAGCAACCCTGAGGCTGTTATTTTGGAGTAGGTAGAGCATCGTGAGGAGCATATTGTTTGCAAATGCATATATGTGTGTCATGCATATGTTTGTCATATGTAGAATGATGCATGGTTTTTTTTTTGGCTAACATAGGTAACATGTTTCCACTTGGTTTTAGACTTTTGTTGCAGGTTCTGAAGGAACAAGCAAGGGTGTTTGTCACTTTGATCAGACGGAATGGATTTATTGTTCAGGATGATTGTTTCATCACCCAAATGCACTGGAGGGGCATTGCTTTTGTCATATGGGGACTCTTTCTTCATGGGATGCCTACTGTGTTATTGAGTGCAATTGAGGACGCTTGCTATTTTTCAAGAGAGGAGTATTTTATGACCCTGTGTTTTTCCCTCTGGACAACAAGCAGGTGGGCACGGGCATGGACACGGGATGGACAAGTGTGAACAAGCATCAGTTGGATATGAAAAGGAAAACCCGTATGTGTGTGGCCAGACCAAGTGTGAAAGGGGACAAAAGGGAGTTATAAGTTTATAAGGTTTAATAACCTTTGAAGGTTTAAAAGTATTATTATTTTAAAAGGCATGCGTTTTTGCTAATCGCTTTTGGCGTTTTGGAGAAAGCGCATCGCCCCTTTATAAGCGAAGGGTGGCAGAGCTGAAGGAGTGCAGGGTTGCCTTGTGGAGTCGAGGTGTGGTCATCATGTGGTACAAGCGGGCGGGCTGTGCATATGGCTACACCCAGGCGGGCTGTGCGCATGGCTACAGCCAGGCGGGCTGTGAACAGCTCTGGGCGCCAGGCGGGTTGCAGCTAGCGAAGGACACCAAACGTACTGTGTGTACGGACTACAAGCAACTAGCGACCAGACAGGCAGGCAGGTAGGCAGGCGTCAGATAGGCGGGCAGCCAGGTGTGGGAAGGCGGTGCAGGGGACGGGCGCACAGCAGCGAATCTGGCCAGGTGCTGGTAGTTGTGGAGCAGGTCACTTGCATGTGACAGCCAGGTGGGTGGTTTTCTGCAGCATGGAGTAGACTGCATCGTCGAGGTATATCCGCAGCCAGACCGGACAGGCTTAGACCAGCATGATGGAAGCGGGTCTATGGGTAAGCTCACTGGATACCCTTTGCCCCCTTGCATACAGCACCTATTTGTTATACAGGGCATTAGATTGCCTCTGAGGACACTACGCCTTTTTGAGCCTCGAGTGAAGGCACCGCACGAGTCGAGAGATCTTTTTCTCTCTCTCTCTCTCTCTCTCTCTCTCTCTCTCTCTTCGTAAGGAGGTTTTGTTTATGAGATTAGGATGCAGAGGATCAAGCTACATATGCACAGGATGAGGTTCTTGGAAGAGATGTGTTGTTGCTCTTCATCTTGGACTTATGTGTATTCAGGGATTGCTTGACACGTCCTCTAGCTTTCTCTCTCTAGGTTTTGGCAACCTTGATTGGATGGTTTATCTATCATGGAAACAGGACATTGGTTTTCGGATATTGGTTTATCTGTCATGGAAACGGGACATTGGTTTTCGGGAAGAAACAGGATTCTAGTAACGAGGAAACAGGCCTATGGTTTATGGATACAGGTCTTTGGTTTATTGGATACAGGTCTTTGGTTTCATGTGGAAAACATGTCTTTGGATTTATGTGAACAGGTTCTAGTTTTCTCGAGGTTACATGCAAGCTGTGACTATAGGGAGGACATGTGGTTTGGTTCAACGCTACTGCTGTTCGAGAAAGGGTTTGTGGGATCCATGGTTGAGATGGAGAAGACCTTTTCAAGCAGGGAGGTATCGTGTCACCAGCCTAGACATTTCCCAGTATGAAAGGGGTCTGGTGGACTCCAGGATGTCTAAATATTTGGAAAGTACAAGCTTTGGGAATGGGGGATTATCCTAGAATACAAAGGACCACACTCCTAAAATTTAGGAGAGTTGCTATTTTTGGCCCGACTCCGTGGGATATTTTTAGAGATAAAGTTTATGGAAGGATCCATCTCTTAGATTTGGACATGTGGCAAGAAAGTGGACCAAAATGAGACAAGTGGCTTGACACTTGTTAGAAAGTGGATCAAAGTGAGACAAGTGGCCTCACACTTGTCACTTCAGCTATTGTGTGGCTCTCCACTTGTTGTATCCTTCTCTTGCCATTTTAGCTCATGGGAGGTCCAAATCTATAAATTGGAGCTCTCTCTCTTCATTAATGGAGGCTCTCTTGCTACACACTAGCCTCTACCACCGTTACAGGCTGCCCTAATGATGGCTACTGTCTTTCTCTCTCACTTGAAGGCTGTCCATGAAGAATACCGGCTGTTGAGGACTGTATTGGAGGTGTACTTGTTGTACCACCCATTGTACCGGCTGTACCAGCTTTTGTACTTGTTGTATCAACCACTGTACCTGTTGTACTCGTCACTGTACATGCTCTACCAGCATTTGTACTTGTTGCACCTGTTGTACCAGCCACCGTACCTACTATACCAGCCACTCTATCGGCTGTACCAGCCATTGTACGTGCTGTACCGGCCATTGTACGTGCTGTACCGGCTGAATGGAGAGTTGTACTTGCTGTACCAGCTCTATTGCATGAAGACCCGTGGTTTTTGGGGAAGAATCAGTACCCACACGGAGGTATATGGATTATGTTGTTGGCTCGGCATTTCTACAGCTTGTGTTCCGTCTCAGTTGCCTTGTGTTGTGTTGTGTTATGACATTTGTATATGGATAATCCGGCATCTCCGGTGGGGAGAGTAAGGCCCTCAAAGCTTGTACATGATATTATTCTCCTTGGGTAATAAAATACTAGGGGGGGGTCGGCCCATTCCAGCCTCTATGCGGTGTCACGTGTGCAAGCTCCATTTTCAGCATTTGTGGATGTTTTGTCTAGCTTTATGTTTTATGCAAAGTGATGATGGATATGTGTTAAGGTTGTGGCCATGTTTAAATGTTTTAATATACATTGATGGTATCAACAAGTGTGTCAAAGGCCCTAGTCCCTCGGGCACCCGCTGCGAGTTACATTGGTATCAGAGCATAGGCTTTCTTGGAAGCGGAGGCTTCCTTCTATCAATAAGGAAGAGAAAAGATCTCAAGTGGGGACCACACTTACCATCATTGCTGTTAAGCATGGCGAGCCGCTTCATAGCTTATTCTTCTCTGTCATCAATTTCCTGTACTATCTCTGTAATGTGCCTATTTTTTTGCTTAGCAACTCCATTTTGCTGCATATTGTATGCAAGAGCATGAGCAGTAGACAGCTTGTTGATATAAGGATTTATGAATTCACAAAATTTTATCTTGGAAGTGTGGAGTTGGCTTTATGTGCACACGTTTAGCACTCTTTCCATATGGATATTGTGGATTATATTATCAAGCTTACAGGCAAGCTATATGGAGATATATCTCAGGATATCTTAAGGATATGGTGACGAGATATTTCTTTTGGCTTCATGACCAACTTGGCAAAGAAAAGCTAAGTATACTTGAGTTTGCAAAGTTGGTGCTTTTGCTATTCACTATGAAGTGTTTTTGATGTTCACTAACCCTTGTATAGCTAGGCAAGGAGAAAGGTGTTGTTGTTTGCCTTGAGATGGTTTCAAGGAAACATTGTTTATTGGCTCCCTTTATTGGGATCGATTGTTTCTATGGAGATTTCTTTCTTGGACGAGATTTATATAGATATTGGGCTTTACAAGCAATTTCTATGGACGAATCTGTCCGAGTTTATAGAGAAGAAATATTTGGATATCTCATGGATATAATGCTTTTATGAATAAAAGTCTACCTCTACTCCAAGGTGTGTGGTTTAGCACGGAGTATGTGGTAAGAGTTATCGTATACAAGAATTATGGTATACAGGTCTATGGATTCCTGGTCTTCTTTTCTAGGGATTTGGATCCATCCTCAGGTTTATGGATTATGTTTACGACTCCCTTTTACTGGGATGGATTATTCTTTATGGCTCCCTTTATTTGGGATGCATTGCACTTATGGAACTCATGGTTCACATACCTTGTGTAGTGTTCTCTTGTCCTACGTGCTCTCTTGAAGATTGTTTCTACCATGGGTGAGTGGAACAATAGAGAGCAGATGAAAGGGAACATGGGCACGTCAAAGGGTAGTGACAAGCACAACATACCCTGTGTAGTGTTCTCTTGTCCTACGTGCTCGCTTGAAGATTGTTTCTACCATGTGTGGGTGGAACAATAGAGAGCAGATGGAAGGAAACATGGGCACTTGAGAGGGTAGTGTGAGTTGGTGACCGAAATGCCTACAAACTATTGGTGGCCGGAATGCCTATAATCTATGTGATTGGTATTATGGAGACTTATTTAGTCTCACTCATTTCTTTGGGACATGGATTCTTCCATTATATTGGATTTTTGAGACTGTCTCGTCTCGCCCACTTGATGGGACATGATTATATCTTGAATATATGGCTTGAAGCTTAAAGTTACGGACAACTTTTAAGAAGCTGGGGAGGATGTCATTAGCCTGGACATTTCCCAGTATGAAAGGGGTCTGGTGGACTCCAGGATGTCTAAATATTTGGAAAGTACAAGCTTTGGGAATGGGGGATTATCCTAGAATACAAAGGACCACACTCCTAAAATTTAGGAGAGTTGCTATTTTTGGTCTGACTCCGATGGAAATTCTGTTCGCATCATTACATCTGGAATTGAGCAGATACCAAGAGTTGGCAAAGTGCCTATGACAGAATGTCTACCAATTGGGATATTTTTAGAGAGAGAGTTTATGGAAGGACCCATCTCTTAGATTGCAGCTGAATGGAGAGTTGTACTTGCTGTACCAGCTCTATTGTATGAAGACCCGTGGTTTTTGGGGAAGAATCAATACCCACACGGAGGCATATGGATTATGTTGTTGGCTCGGCATTTCTACAGCTTGTGTTTCAGCTCGGTTGCCTCGTGTTGGGCTGTGTTATGACATTTGTATATGGATAATCCGGCATCTCCCGTAGGGAGAGTAAGGCTCTCAAAGCTTGTACATGATATTATTCTCCTTGGGTAATAAAATACTCCAGGGGGGGTCGGCCCATTCCGGCCTCTATGCGGTGTCACCTTCGCAAGCTCCATTTTCAGCATTTGTGGATGTTTTGTCCAGCTTTATGTTTTATGCAAAGTGATGATGGATATGTGTTAAGGCTGTGGCCATGTTTAAATGTTTGAATATGCATTGATGGTATCAACAAGTGTGTCAAAGGTCCTAGTCCCCCGGACACCCGCCACGAGTTACATGTCGTATTGGTGTTCCTTCTTAATGGAATGCTTTGCTGTAATAACGAGAGTTTTTATTTGGAAGTCCTGGGTGAAAAGCTAAAAGGGATCCTATTGGTAGAGGATTCGACAAGTTGTATCATGTACTCAAATTTTGATCAAGTAAAGAGGGCGCGACTGCGTTTTGGGGCCAATCGGTATCCTTGTATTATTTGCAGGAGCACTCTAGCTCCCCCTGTTTGTTTCCCTTTCTCAGGTTCCCATGGGTGATGAAGTGTTTTGTGTGTGAGTATTTGTTTTTCCGCCCGTCAGATTTCTGAAGGCCAGTTACAACTGGATCTCTATATGCTTAATCCGACATGAAATACCGGATTCTTAGCAATAGCCAAGCAACTTTGGTTGTCACATGAGATAAGGGTAGTTTGTTGCTGTTGAAAACCGATCTCCTCAAGTAGCCACCACAACCAAATCACCTCACAAGCCGCTCGATACTTTGCCTCAGTTGATGAAAGTGCCACCGTAGGTTGCTTTTTACTTGTCCATGAAATGGGTCTAGATCCATGAGTAAAGAAATACCTTGTAGTAGATCATCAGTGACGGCCAAAGGAGTGTTAGGGTTAGGGTTTGGAGATGCTGCAAACAGGCGTGGAGAGCAACAGAGAGAGAACACGACTTCTTGTGTATTCAGCTTATCAAAATGTGAAGTACAACAGCCACATAATAAGTGACCTAAAGAGATGTGTTCACATGTCCGGCCATAAAATGTGCCGGGTGGACCAAAACACCTATAAACTGCTTATAAGTGAAACTAAGCTAAACTGGGGGAAAAAACCTCCACTAACTGAAGTAAAAAGTGCCCCAGTAATCTATTGATGATCACTAGCACTCCTCTGGGTGCATACACAGCATAAAACCCAACAAACCCCCCTGGAGTGATATGTGATCACTGTACATCATCCACCAAAAGGAAACAAACTCAAAGCAGTGCGGAATGCTTCGAATTTCGGACGTGGTAATGCCTTGGTGAAGATGTCTGCCACATTCTGATCTGTAGGACAGTAGATTAGACTGATATCTCTTGCCAGGAGTCTCTCCCGAACAAAATGATAGTGAATCTCAATATGTTTCGTGCGAGCATGAAACACAGGATTCCTGGCCACAGCAATGGCACTCTGACTATCAGTATAGATAGGTGTAGGCTCCTCCACTGAAATATCCATATCAGTCATGAGACGACGCAGCCAAACACACTCAACAGTAGTAGTGTAGGCTGCTCTGTACTCTGCCTCACAAGACGAAGTGGCCACTGCGGTCTGTTTCTTGCTTAGCCAAGAAATGCATGAAGAGCCAATGAAGAAACAATTTCCACTAGTGGAATGTCTGGTATCATAATCACCAGCCTAATCTGAATCACTGTAAGCGTATAACTGCATGTCACCCCCTTCAGGATAAAGCAATCCAAGAGACAAGGTACCCTGCAAATAACGGAATACACGCTTCACAGCTTGCCAATGTGACAACTGCGGGCTGTGCATGAATCTGCTCAACTGAGAGACTGCATACTGAATATCTGGCCTTGTATTACACAAGTAAATAAGGCACCCAACAGCCTGAGCATATGTAGTGGCATCAAAGGAAATACTGTCATCTTGTAGTGACAATTTTATCCCAGGCTCCATAGGAGTACTAATAGGCTTGCAATCCTGAAATTTAAACTTCTCCAGAAGTTTAGCAACATACCGAGATTGCAACAACCCAATGCTTCTGTTATCCTGCACAAACTGTATGCCCAAATAGTAGTGTACAAGTCCCAAGTCAGACATGTCAAATGTCTGTTGTTGCAGTATCTCTTTAAAAGCTGCAATTTTGTCATCATTTGATCCCATGAGCAAGAGATCATCCACATAAAGACTGATGACGAGTAGATCTATCTCTTCTTTCTTTACATACAGAGTGGCTTCTGATGGACTGTTCACAAATCCTTGAGTGAGTAGGAAAGCATCTATTTTGGCATACCAAGCTCGTGGAGCTTGGTTCAAACCATACAAGGCCTTTTTCAGCCTGCATACTTTTCCCTCATGACCATGTTCTGCAAAACCCATGGACTGATATACATAAACTTCCTCCTCGAGGTCCCCATGTAGGAATGCAGTCTTTATGTCCAACTGGTGAACAACCCAACCACGATGTGCAGCCAATGCAATGACACACCTAAGTGTCGACATACGGGATGTAGGAGCAAATGTCTCCTCATAATCAATGCCCTTCTTCTGTGCATAGCCCTTTGCAATTAGACGGGCTTTGTACCTGTCAATTGATCCATCTGCATGTCTTTTCAACTTATAGACCCATTTAGTACCAATTGCTTTCTTGCCTTTGGGCAAATCAACCAAATCCCATGTTTGATTCCTTTTAATAGAATCAAGCTCATCCTGCATGGCTTTGTTCCAATGCACATTATCTCGTGCATCCACAAATGAATCAGGCTCATCATCATCCTGTAAACTGGCTGCCATAACTAGATTCAAATCCATGATGTGTGCATGCTCATTGGTCCGTGTCTCCCTACGAGTACGACCAGCAAGAGGACCCTCTAAATGGCTGTCCTGTAATGTCCTCAAATACCATCTAGGTATGTGTCTGACTTGTGGTGCCTGCTGCCCCATATTTGGTTCAGCTTCTGGCTCAATGTGCTGCTGAATTTTTGCACCACCTTCATCATTTGCTGGCTGTCCTGTACCCTCATGAGTTGGATCACCAACTGTGGAATGAAACTCCATAGGTAGTAGACCTTCAAACACATCATTTTCAGCCTGATTTGCCTCATAACCAGCCATGGATATTTCTGATTTTTCATCAAAAATCACATTCCAACTAGTGAATATCTTCCTGGATAGTGGGTCATATAACCGGTAGCCCTTGCTCTCACGGCTATACCCAACAAAAATGTATTTTGTGGCTTTATCAGCCAGCTTCCTCCTCAACTCTTTGGGTATGTGTGCATATGCAAGATACCCAAAGATACGAAAATGTGATACAGAAGGCTTGCGGCCATGCCAAGCCTCAAAAGGAGTAATGGAAACCAATGCCTTTGTGGGACATCGATTCAAAATATGACAAGCACACATGACAGCTTTCACCCAAAAGATATGTGGTAGCCTCTTTGCCTTTATTATACATCTGGCCATCTCCATGAGTGACCGATTCTTCCTTTCTGCAACCCCATTCTGCTGTGGAGTATAAGGAGTAGTATACTGATGTTTTATACCTCTACTCCCAAGAAAGGAATTCAACATGTGTGACATATATTCCCTCCCTCGGTCAGAACGGAGAGTCTTAACCTTGCATCCTGACTCTGTCTCAGCAAGTGCTACAAAGGCCAAAAATGCATCATATATCTGTGATTTCTGTGTCAAAGGATAGACCCAGCATATACGAGAGAAGTCATCAATAAATGTTGCAAAATAGAAGCAACCACCTAATGACTTCGTCTGCATGGGACCACAAAGATCACTGCGTATAAGCTGCAACTTTGCAGTTGCTCTTAGAGCCTGATCACGTGGGAAGGAAAACCTATGCATTTTTCCCAAAATACATCCTTCACAAATGTGATCTGGAGGCTTCTCCATGAGAGGTAGATCTGTAAACATGTTATGTCGCTGCATAAGCATAAGACTACCAAAATTTACATGCCCCATGCGAGCATGCCATAACTCCACATCAACCATAGCTGGAGTAAGAGTGAATGCATTATAAGCAGACCGATCCACTGCCTGAAATGCATCCAACTGATAAAGTCCATGACATAATGTACGAGTAAGCATCAAGGTCAAAGCATTAGCTTTGTCTCTGACCATGCATTTATCATCATCAAAGTGGACTTGCATACCACAATGTGCTAAAGAAGAAATGGACAACAAATTCTTCTTTATCCCTGGTACATATAAGGCATCGGTAAGGCGGAGAATGGAGCCATCAATGGCTGTGAGCTGAATCTCCCCAATGCCACGAACTGGATATGAAGCATTGTTGGCACACTGAACAGTTTTGCCAACAGGGGCAGGGCCAACATGACTAAACAAATCCGTGCGAGATGTGATATGCTTTGAGGCACCACTATCAAAATACCAAGTACATGCATGCTTTGTCATACTGAGTGCCTGTGAAGACCAAGAGGCATCATAGCTGCATGTATAAAAACAGTAATCCCTGTCCTCAAGTTTCAACAAAAGAAGCAGTCTCTGGAGGAGCTTTAGAAGCATCATTAACAGACATCCCAGCTTCCTTTGCCTTCTCTTTGGCAATCCTCTTTCTACATTCAGTGATGTAGTGACCTGGCTTCTTACAGTAATGACATTTGCCCTTCTTCTTGGGCTGTCCATCACCTTTCTTGGTATCCTGAGAAGAACCACCATCACCTGAATTCTGATTGGAACTCTTTGGCTGAGTTTTTTCTTTCCCCTTTTGACCTGCAGTAAATGCTTGTTCAGCACTTGTGTTCATATTCATATTCTTCCTCATTTGCTCTTCTTGTAGCAAGAGAGCAACAAGTTCCTGATACTTAAGGAGTTCAACAACATTCCTCATGCTGAGGTTCAAAGAGGTATGAAAAGCCAAGTAAGATCTTGGCAAAGAGTGCAAGATGGTGGACACAAGCTGTGTCTCAGGAATAATCTCATCCACATTGATGAGTTGCTCTCTCAAATCTTGCAGCTTGTTTAAGTGGCTAGACATATCATCTCCTTCATTCATTTTCTGATTTTCCAGCTCTCTTTTCAAAATGAGATCCGAGCTTCATTACGAGCAGCATACATCTGCTCCAAATTCACCCATGCAGTCTGTGAAGAGCCAGCTAAACGAATATGAGGTATAATAGGCCTCTTTACTGACAATGCAATGAGTGACAAAGCTTGTGCATCCCTTGCATCCCATGTCTTTTGAGCATTTGTTCTTTGAACAGGCAATGGGTGCCCTGGAGCCTGTACCTGTTGTCCTCGTCTCCACGAGCACCCCCTTGGGGAGGAGTCTTTGGAGCCAATGGACCTGGACGTGGTTCATCACCACTAACAAAATCCCAAAGACCTTTTGCCACAAGCACATTTTTCAGCATAAAACTCCACAAGGAGTAGTTCGTGCCGTCCAATTTGTCTTCCTTAGACAAATATGTGAATACATCACTCTGCTGTTGATTTGCCATTATGCCTATGCACAATGTTGTACCTGTGTATCAAAAAACCCAATAGCAAGAACCCTGAAAACAACTGTACTCCACTGAATACAGTTCACCCAAATATGCCTGCACTCTCAATCCTCTGAATGTGCAGCTCAATGCACCAATGACTGAGTAGAGCAGCAAAAATGGCGTACACAATGCCAAAATGCCCCAAAAATGCCCAAAATTACTGCACCCAAAACTGTGCAAAAAGCCTGTAGACTTCTTTGCTAGAAAGTCTGCCTGTAGTGCCTGTAGATTTTCACAAAGAAAATAGAATTGCCCAAAAAACAAAATTTGTATTGCTTACCACAAGTTGACTGAGCAGGTTGTGGTACATATGCAGGTACAGTCCACCAAAAGAACAAGTACAGTTTGACTGTACTGTGCAGGTACAGTCGACTTGTATTGGTACAGTCGACTTGTATTGTACAGAACTGAAGGCGACTGCAGGTTGATACTGTGCAGGTACTGTGCAAGTATTGACGAAGGCGGCACTGATAGGTACGGAAGGAAGGCGGCGCTGACAGGTACGGAAGCTGCAGTACGTCGGCGCTGACAGGTGCAGTCGGCGCTGACAGGTACTGTAGATAGCGCAGATATTGTACGGGCAGGTACCTGTACGGAATGCTGCTGCTGTCGACGTTTGGTACGGAAGCTGCAAGCTGTGGTGTACCTGCTGAAGGCGGCGCTTACAGTGTGTGTACGGGCAAGGCAATGATGTATGGGTTGTACTGACATTGAAGGTGGCAGTGTACGGGCAGGGCAAAGGCAGGCCTACAATGCTCTGATACCAAATGAAGGCCAAAGGAGTGTTAGGGTTAGGGTTTGGAGATGCTGCAAACAGGCGTGGAGAGTAACAGAGAGAGAATACGACTTCTTGTGTATTCAGCTTATCAAAATGTGAAGTACAATAGCCACATAATAAGTGACCTAAAGAGATGTGTTCACATGTCCGGCCATAAAATGTGCCGGGTGGACCAAAACACCTATAAACTGCTTATAAGTGAAACTAAGCTAAACTGGGGAAAAAAACCTCCACTAACTGAAGTAAAAAGTGCCCCAGTAATCTACTGATGATCACTAGCACTCCTCTGGGTGCATACACAGCATAAAACCCAACAATCAGGAATCCGTATCTCCAGCCCCGTCGGAGTCGCTCCAGCCATGTAAAGTGGCTCCCTCTCCATAGAAAATGCCAAAATCCTTGGTACCTTTCAACTATCGCAACACGCGGAGTGCTACCTGCCAATGTGTGTCCAATGGTGCTTGCATGAAAGCACTGAGAGTTTCCACCACAAATGTACAATTAAGTCGTGTGTTGAGCAACCAAATCAAGGAACCAACCAGTTTCTTATACAGAAGTGTATCTATCGTTGGATCAGATCTAGAAGAGGAAAGTTTGATGCCGGGATACAGCTCATCACTTTTTTTCTTCTCAGTCTTATTGGTTCAGAAAAAAGATGGTTCTTGGCGTATGTATATTGGTTACAAGGCTCGTAATAAGATCAGTGTGAAGAATAGGTTTCCTATTCCTAAGATTGATGATATCCTAGATAAATTGGATGGAGCCACTATCTTTAGCAGGATTGACTTGAAGAGTGGTTACCATCAAGTCAGGATTGTTCCAAAGGACATTCACAAGATTGCATTCAGGACTACCTTTGGACTCTATGAGTATTTGGGGATGCCTTTTGGTCTACCAATGCCTGGGCTACTTTCAACCGAATGATGGAAAGAATATTTCTAGCATATAGAAAGTTTGCAGCTACTTTCTTTGATGACATTATTGTGCATTCAAAGAATGAAGAAGAGCATCGAAAGCACTTGGATATGATATTTCAAGAATTCCGGAAGCACAAGTTTGTCACGGATCTAAATTTCTAGGAAAATAGAATTAAAATAAACTTGCAAGAATTTGATTAAATCAAATAACTCATGAATTTGATTAAATCAAATCAAATAACTCATGAAATACCACATGTTCAATATATTCAATATTTGAGTGAAAAACAAATAATACTTAGCTCACAAGGCACAACTCTAAGATTGGGTGTAAGCATCCCCTCTCATGTATGTGGCCTCCTCCCACACACGAGTATTTACGAGATACTTTTATTCCAAATTAGGTCATAGCCTCTAAAAATACAAAAAGGTGCTTTTCTTGCAGGACACTCTCTTATGCTTAAAATATAGTGTCCATAAATTGAGGCTAGGGTTTAAAGCATATCACGCTTTACAAAATATTAAAATTCAAGGCTTAGCTTGATAAACTAAGGCTTTCCAAATAAATCAAAATGTGCATAAGCTAGCACATGTATATACAAAGCTTGTTTACAAAAATGGTGTGCCAAGTAATAAATATATGCGAATTCTCCTTAATCTTTAGAATCCTCTTCACCTATAAAATAACCAATAATAAATTGGTAAACAAATATTCCATAAGTATACAAACCATAACTACACACATGTTTGCTAGGAGTAAGTAACCCAGGAATCACTCTTCTATACAAACCAACTGAAACAAACATTGGAGATCCCAAACATACGTCAATATCCACCAAATGTATTAATATTTATAATGGCATCACCCATGATATTAACATGATTTTGCTTGACGCAAAGATAATCCATGCGTCTCCGAATTATTTAAGAGGGTAGAATAATATTTTAAAGAGAGCTTAAAATATATTCCCATAACAAAGTTATATGTGAATGGCAAGAAGAGAGTTTTTTTTTTTGTTAGAGATTCACTACTTGGGCCATATAGTGTCCAAGGAAGGGGTTAGGATGGATCCAGAAAAGGTCAAGGCTAGGTCAGAGTTGACTAGTGTGCATGCAGTTTGAAGTTTGCTTGGCTCATGCTCTTACTACAGGAAGTTCATCAAGTGGTTTGCTGTGGTGGCAAGTTTACTGCATGATTTAATAAAGAAAGCTGTGGGATTTCGGTGGGCCAAAGCTGAAAAAGAATCCTTTGAAGCATTAAAGGATCAATGTTGATTATTCTAGACTTATTAAAGCCTTTTATGGTAGAGTGTGATGCCTCAGGAGGTTGCATTGGAGCAGTCTTGAACCAAGAGGGCCATGCCGTAGCCTACGAGAGTTGAAGTCTACGAGGACTCGAAAAGACCACAACCACATACAATAAAGAATTGATGGCTATCATTCATGTCTTAAAGTTTTGAAAGCACGATCTTATGGGTGTTGAGTTTGTTATCAAGACGGATCATCAAAGTCTTAGGTATTTTATGTCTCAACCTAAGATATCAGAAAAGCATATAAGATGGGCTAGTTGCTTGGCTCAATTTCATTTTCAGATTATGCATTCCCATGGTAAAGACAACAAAGTAGAAGATGCTCTATCTCGAAGACCCATGACCCATGACCCACGTAGTATCTATGGGGTATCATTTGGACTTCACTATGATGAAAGATCTTTATGCTACAGATGAGGATTTCAAGGACACTTGGAACAAGTTGCAGAATGGAGACTTGGTGACCTCTTATGTCATCAAGGAAGGGTCCTTATGATGTAAACCTGTTTATGTGTGACTAAGGATTTGAGGCCAAAAATAATGGAAGAGTACCATGCCCCACCTTACATGGGACATAGCGGCATCTTGACAACAACTCAGGCTTTGAAGAGTCATTTCTATTGACCTAGCATGAGAAGGGACATTGAGCAATATGTTCGAGAATGTTTGGTTTGTCAAAAGGTCAAGTTTGATCGACAAAAACCCGTCGGATTATTACAACCTTTGCCAGTCCCGAATATTCCGTGGGGAAGTATTGCTACGGAGTTCATCTTTGCATTGCCAAAGTCGGGATTTGGAAATGATGGAATATGGATTATTATTGATAGATTCAATAAGCAAGCCCACTTTATTCCCGTGAAGTCTTAAGGCTCTGCACAAAGCATATGGCGAGATCGTTTATTCAGCAGATTTTCAAATATCATGGATTACCCAAATCCATTGTAGAAGATAGAGATCCTCGGACTACTAGTTTCTTTTGGAGAGCTCTTTTTGACAACATGGGGACAAAGCTGAATTTCTCTTTGGCATTATCCTCAAACAGATGGACAAAGTGAGATTGCAAACCGCACTATTTTTTATATGCTAAAGTGTTGTGCTCTCGAAGTTAAGGATCAATGGGAGAATTAGTTGAGTTTTCCTACAACACGACAGGCAAAGCTCCTTTTGAGATTATTTATGGCAAACCATTGTTATTGCCTATTCTAAAGACCAAGTAAGAGCTTTTCCATGTGGACGGATTTGTTCGAGATTTGGATATAACCTTTGCACACGTTTGAAGGGCTTTTGAGACAGACATCCCAAGCCAAGCAAAAGAAAGCTGTAGATAAACACAGAAGGAAGGTCACCTTTGAAGAAGGGTATTGGGTCTTATTGCGATTTGAAAAAGCAAGACTTATAAAGTCTAAAGCTAAGGAGCACAAGGAACCCAAGCTGGTCCCAGATACTATGGACGTTTTCACGTTACTAAGAAGATCAATGATGTATGTTATCGATTGAACTTTCTAGATCATTAGAAGATACATAATGCCTTTCATGTTAGCTTATTGAAGCCATATACAGGACTACCCCCCTGTCACATGCACTCTGCACTGGAGTGCATGGTGATAGGATGGCTCATCATCAGTGCAACACTCTACAATAGTAGGATCCTTTAGGATATGAAATTGTCGTATGCCGTGGTCCCATTGTAATCCTCAGTCTAGGATATGTCAGGCACGAGTTACGTAGGTCATTCCTTGGCCTTAGAGAGTCAGTTAGTCAGTCAAGTCCCTTCACCCACTTGGAGAGAATCATTCATGCATATAGAGTTAGTAGAAGTCTTAAGGTTTGCATCAGAGCATGGTTGCATTTTGCATATCATTCATCCCATATGCACATAGACCACATAGACCAGTGCTGCAGAAGCCTTGGAATATCATCTAGTATTTTTACCATATATATATATATATATTCAATTGGCCTTTGGCCCAAGATCCTCCCATAGTTACCAAATTTCACCGTTTGTAGACAGCCGCCTGTAGGTGCTTATTTATCCACCCGTAGGCAATTCCGTTGAGGAAGCACCAAGGGGGGTTTTGAACCCAGGACCTCTTGGTCCTAGGCAAACACTTTCACCACTTGAGCTATCACCTCATTGGCATTTTTACCATATTTTACAACATTTATTTTGGCATTTTTACCATTTATTTCAGCATTATCCATTTATTCTAGTCATGTAGCAATTTATTGCTACAGTCGGCTAGTTTCCCAACCAGCTGACCAGCAGCTAATGCATATAACTAGCATTGATTGATATCATTTAATTCATCATCATCATATTTGGAGCTAAGCGAATCAGCCCCTCAGCCTTGGGAGCATTAACGCTTGGAGCATACAGCCTTTCATCATCAAAACGCATCACATATAGCATTCAGCCAAGGAGGCGATTCAGCACCTTGCGTTTTCAGCATACAAACAGAATTCAGCATACCATCTCATCATCGTTTTGCTACAGTCCTATTGGTGAAGGTAAAACACATTCATTTATTCATTTACAGCACATAAACTCAGCCTAGAACAGTCCCAAAGCTGCCCTTCTCTCAGCCTCAGTTTGTAGCCTTCCTACATTCCATTGGAAGAGTGCATAGGCCTTGAGATCAGTCATCATTGGTGCTTGGTGTCAGGTTGAACTCGCCGCTCGGGAGCACCAACAAGAGCGCATGTTACTCGAAGACCAACGGAAAAAGGAGGCCTTGCATCTGAAATATCAGCACCTCTCTACAGTTTCCCCACCCAAAGGTGCCACCAACCAGCATCTTGCCACATCAACAACCGTCTTCTGAACGCAACCAAATTTTAGTAAGTATGTGGTTAACTGTGATCATTTAGCTGTCAATCAATTTATTCATCAGTTTAATGCTTATTTTCCATTGGCAAAGCTAACAGATCCTCAAGACAAAGTCCATGTAGCAGCTCCCCACCTCACGGGTGAGGCAGTCACTTGGTGGCATCATTGGTCTAGTATCCATATAGACTACATCACAGGTGTCACAGCTTTTCGCTGGGATACCTTAGTCCATGACCTAAAGACAAGATTTCTCCCTCCCCAGTATTTGACCAACTTGGCAGATGAGTTCTATGGACTCGGACAGAATGGGTCACTCGTGCTTCAGTTTTCCGGTAAGGTTATAACTTTAGCACAATAGTTAGGGTTATCTGAGCAGGCCAAGATGGATCAATTCATTCGTGGATTAGATCCTAATATTTGGTTCACAGTTTGTAACTTTGAACCTAGCACATAAGACCGAGCTCTGACTCTGGCTCAAGATGAAGAAATGAAGATGAATGGAGGCAAGCCTAAGCAATTGCAGTCTATTACTAAACCCCAGTAGCAGCAATCTGCTTCCCAGTCAGGGAAAGGTAATGCGTCTTCTAAAGACGCTAAGAAGGACGACAATTCTAAATGTAGTTTAGGGGTTAAGAAGGATAAGAAATCCAAACCTAAGAAAACCCCTGAGGAAAAGACTAAAGCAAGCATCATTGGAGGCTATCTTCATCCAGAGGAGCAAAGAAAGTACCAGTTAGAGAACATATGTTTTTTTAGTCATACCATTGGGCATGGTAAGAAGGATTGCCAGAAATGGCAAACAGAACAAGCCTCCAAACCACCTTCTTCCACAGATGCCACAACATCTCCTGCTTCTCCAGTCCCGCCTACTATCACCAACGTAGTTCAGCTTTTACCTTCTATGCATCCTATGTCATCTGTGGTATTTGATGCTAAGTGGGAGGGTGAGAGTGATGTTGCACAGAAAAGCCTCATCCAAGCTTACAGCTCTGCGCCAGTTTGTAGTCCTATTTGACATGGCCAGTAATGAGGACGCCATCTTTCCCCAGTTGGCTACCAAAATGAGCTGTACATTAGTGCCCTATCATTTGGATGTGGACGGGTTTACACCTGGTCTCCGTACCCACATATCTCAAAAAGCACAACAGTTTTCCTTTGTAGTTCAAAAGGTCTCATTCCAATGAGATTTCATCGTCTCGCCTCTTTTGGGGTGTGACATGATTTTAGGAATCCAATGGTTTCGTCATTATGAGCCTATTCTCGATTGGTGGTAGGACACTTTTACTCTTTGTAAAGGTTTTCTTGAGTCTGTCATGATTCGTGGGATAGAAACATTTTTGACATCCCGTTGATTTCTCATCTCCAGGCCCGATGAGAAATCCGCAAGGGAGAGGAAGGAGCATTGATTTATGTTGGTGATGAGACAGCCTCTACCTCATCGATAGCGGCCATCTCATCTTCATCTCCAGTCCCACAGTTAGCCTAGACATCAAAATATTATGCTTAGGGACGATCTCCCGCCCAGTCTCCTCCCACTGCGTCTCGAGGATCATTATATTGACTTGGTCCCTGGCGCAGAACCTCCTAGCAAGTTTTCTTATCGTCTTTCCAAGACTTTCAAGGGAAAGCTAGAACAGCAGTCAGATTTGAAACCTGTTCCTTATGGATGCGTTTACAGTCAACATAGACCACCAAGCACTTAAGCGGCTCCCGACAATGCCAAGTGTTTAGTGGAGTGATCGGCACACCAGATAGAGTCAGCTCTTCCACCAGTTTGGAGGACTGAACAAGTACATCCCTGGTAAGCATTACCCAGTGGTTGATGCTCTTAGTAGAAAGACCAACATCCAGACCATTCAGGAGTATATCATTCTCAAAATTTCTGAAAAAGACTTGGATAGCATGAACGATTAGCATATCGATTCCACAGAGTTTGGTACTCAATCCAGTTTGGCTCTCAGTTCTAAGCATGGCCATTATTCAGTTCACAGATAGGCAAATAAGTTTAGATGAGATGTTCACTTCAAGGAAGGGGATAGGGTCTATTTGCATATCATGAAACAGAGATTGAAACAAGTGGACAAACGTTGTTCCAAGCTTTCTTTCCGTAGTTTTGGAACCTTTACTATAGTTAAAAAGTTAAGTGATGTCTCCATGAAGTTGAAGTTGCCTAACAGTTGGACGATGCATGATGTTTTCCATGTTTCTTGGCTAAAATCATATGTTAGACCAGAAGTGTTTGATGTTTCAGATGAACAACAGCGAGACGTGGTAGACGAAGCAAAGATCATTGAGCGTGAGAAGATCCAGTCAAACACTGCGTCAGTTCTACATGAAGTTCTAAGATCGAGTTCTTCATCGTTGGAAGCATGGTTCCAGTCAAACACTCTGTCAGTTCTACATGAAGTTCTAAGATCGAGGTACCCACGACGCCATATGGCTGGACGAGGAGTTCTTTCAAGAGTACCCCCAGTTATTGGCGGACTACTTGGAAGTCATGAACTTGCTGCCAAGCTAAGCAGGAGGGAATGTCACATGCACTCTGCATTGTAGTGCATGGTGACAAGATGGCTCATCATCAGTGCAACACTGTTAGCAGTAGGACTCTTTAGGATATGAAATTGTTGTATGCTGTGTCCCCGTTGTAATCCTCAGTGTAGGTGACAATATGGCTCATCATCAGTGCAACACTGAACAACACTAGGACCCTTTAGGATATGAAATTGTTGTATGCCTTGGCTCCATTGTAATCCTCAGTCTAGGATATGTCAGGCATGAGCTATGTAGGTCATTCCTTAGCCTTGTAGAGTCAGTCAGTCAGTCAAGTACCTTAACCCACTTGGAGAGAATCATTCATGCATATAGAATCAGTAGAAGCCTTAGGGTTTGCATCAGAGCATGGTTGCATTTTGCATATCATTCACATCCCATATGCACATAGACCACTGCAGAAGCGGTGGAATATCATCTAGTATTTTTACCATATTTTACAACATTTATTCTGGCATATTTCAGCATTATCCATTTATTCTAGTCGTGTAGCAATTTATTGCTATAGTCGGCCAGTTTCCCAACCAGCTGACCAGCAGCTAATGCATATAACTAGCATTGATTGATATCATTTAATTCATCATCATCATATTTGGAGCTAAGCGAATCAGCCCCTCAGCCTTGGGAGCATTAACACTTGGAGCATACAGCCTTTCATCATCAAAATGCATCACATACAGCATTCAGCCAAGGAGGCGATTCAGCACCTTGCGTTTTCAGCATACAAACAGAATTCAGCATACCATCTCATCATCGTTTTGCTACAGCCCTATCGGTGAAGGTAAAACACATTCATTTATTCATTTACAACACACAAACTCAACCTAGAATAGTCCCAAAGATTTTCATCATCAAAACGCATCACATACAGCATTCAGCCAAGGAGGCGATTCAGAACCTTGTGTTTTCAGCATACAAACAGAATTCAGCATACCATCTCATCATCGTTTTGCTACAGCCCTATTGGTGAAGGTAAAACGCATTCATTCATTCATTTACAGCACATAAACTCAGCCTAGAACAGTCCCAGTGTTGCCTTTCTCTCAGCCTCAGTTTGCTGCGAGTGATAAGCTGCGGGAAGAACTGCAGACCACGAAGAAAGATTGGGTGGAGGTGCTGAAGAAGCACAAACCCCCGCAGAGCATCATACATGAGACTCTCGAGGAGGAGAAACACAGGAAGGATAGGGCCCTCCATGTGTGAGTATGGGGGCTACAAGCGGGGGCTTCCCCAAAGGAGGATGCCATGACACTTTGCTAGATGCTAGGAGTGGACGGGATCGCCCCCCCCCCCCCCCCCCCCCCTTTGCAGACACATGGAGGGTAGGAAAGGATATGACACGAGAGCGACCCCGAATCATTAGATTCCCTGATGCCACCAGCAGACAGGCCTTCTTAGACAGGCGGGCTGCCCTCAAGGGCACACAGGTGTACATAGGAGATGATCTCACTCCAGCACAGGTGGCACTTTGGCATGAGGTGATGGTGACTGTTCATGAGGCCCGTAGAGTAGGCAAGTGGGCTATCTACAGAGATGGTAGAGTCATTATCACTGTGTGCCGTCCCAAATAGGGACGCGGGGTCTATGAGACCAAACACCTGGGGTTGGCAGTATAGAACTTCAATGGCATGCTGTGGTCTAATCCAGGAGGCTTGAACGAGATTCTCATAGGCAGGGATGTCATTTTTTTTTTTACAGAGACTCATCAGAGCCCTGAGAGGGGCTTACCATACATAGCCGGGTATGAGTGGGAGTCAGCTTTTCGAGATGAGACCCGCACATCAGGAGGAGTACGGGGCTCTGGGGGGGTAGCTGTCCTTTTTAGATCCCATCTCCGACAGATTCTCAGCATCGTCCTGAAGGACGAGGATGCACGATATCTTTGGGTGCGGCTACGGCTTAGCAGTGACAGAGTCATCCACATTGCTGTGTGTTATTTCGCACCACGCCACCCCCCTTACGCCGCACAGCATGGCTAGTCACTGTACTTACCATTATACTTACCATTATATGAGGATATCATGGAGTTCTCACAGTTGGGGGAAGTCCTCCTACTCGGGGATTTCAACGCCAGGACGGGAAGTCAGCAGGTCCCACTACTTGATCTAAACGACCCTATCAGACTATAGGAGCTGGACATCACTGACATAGGGCTGCAGCGATCATCATAGGACGCTGAGGAGGTCACAGTGTTTGGGAGATATTTCTTAGGGCTGGGAGCTGCACATGGTCTCGTTATCTATAATGGGATGTCCCGACGGCCCTCCTCTGGCGCCCTCACCTCCTTCCCTCGCTCAGGAGGTTCTAGCACTGTGGACTACCTTATGGGATCTTCCGCTTTGGCACACCTTATCCCTGACTTCTCCATTCTGCCACCCCCTTTTGAAGCTGACCATGCCTACCTCTCTTTCACTCTTACCTGCACACCACCCGTCCCTCCACCACCTCCCCCCATCTCACATTACACTCAGGTCCTCTTTGATCACGAGCTTGACCTTGTTTACTCCAACCACATCTACCGCCAACTCCAAGATGTGGAACCTACTGTCCCCCTATCCACCCTCACAACACAACTCACCACCATAGTCCACACATCCGCCACAGCTTCTTTCATCTGCACGCGGCGGTCTACCGCCAAGCCACCTTGCGGTTCCATGCCCCAGAACTATTGGTATGATGACGAATGTCGGGCCACACGCTCCCGTTTGAAGCATGAGGTATGGATTGAGCAAATCACGAAGCACAAAGCGCAACGGATTTCTCAACGGCTCACCCGACGCAAGAAACAGGAGTTCTATGCTCGGAAAGAGGATGAGTTATACCGACTTTTCTTAGGGCCGAACTGCAAAGAGGCATGGAGGACGTGGATGCGCTGCTGTTCCCAGCCCTCCTGGAGTAGAAACGCTGAAGAACACACTGTTGAATGCTGGAATGCTGTGAGGAATCTCTAGAGGTGCCTGCTTTATATAGCTCAAATAAGGCTGGTCGGCCAGCAACTTTGGACAAAATAAATGTAAAAATAGCATTAAATGCTATCTTGGCTGCAAATGCTGTCGGCTGCTGTCCAAACTCTGTCGGCTGCCTCCACAAGCCCCAAATGTTTTGGTCTAGATGGCTAATGTGATGCTACAATGCTGAATCCAGCCCATACCATGTGGACCAGGCTTCATTTAAATGCTTGAAAAATGCCCGTAAAATGCCTGATAAATCCTGATGATGTTTATGATGCTAAAATGATGCCATGTCACTGCACACCTGAAGGGTGTGCACGTGACAATAACTTGCACAAGCAGTTGACTTGGGAGAAAATTTTTGTCAAATCATCCGTCGAAATCTCCCAAAATCTATAGATGCCTGGTGAGTGGACTGGTAGGCTTTTGGCTTAACCACTCTAATAGCCTTGTGTATTTCTTGGTGATGACCATTGTCCTTAGTTTAAAGGAAAGCTGTGCTCTGATACCATTGTAACAAATCTAGGGGTTCACACACAACTATTAATACGATTAAACACTTCAAATAAAGGTGCACGCTTTATCCACTTTAAACCATAGACACTTCAATACGGAACGCCACACTAGGATCGGAATGGGGTGGTCCCTCGTCTTGGAATTTATGTCATATTACCAATTAGTCTTACAAGCTTTGGGGATGCTTCTTGTGTGTAGCACCAGGTTATCCAAACTACAAAGTACAATGTCCCAAAAGATGTCCACACATCATAGGTCTCATGTAGACTCCAGAGTCGTAAACAGGCTTATCATTTAGCCTTCGAGTCGCAATGGTCTTCAGTTCATCGTTTTTCCTTGCTTTCCAAGCTTTTCCAAGGCTGTACGGATGCTGCATGGACTGTGGATGCTGTATGGACGTTGCACGAAAACTAAATGAACAGGTACGGACAGTGGTGCAGCAGGTACATACAGATGCAGAAATGCTGTTGGGTTGTTGTAGAAGCAAAAATGGGCTGGAAAGAACCTAAAACAGGCTAAAACAGAACAAATCTGCCAAAATCTGCACCAATCGGGGTTGTTGGCGATGGAGGTGGCGAGGGAAAAGTTGATGATGAAGATCTATGCACAATATGATTTTCTTTGATTTACTTATTACAAACTACGGGGCTTGTAGGCATCAAAATAATACAAAGGGATGCTGATGTGAACACATATAGATGTCCTGTTTTTAGCATGTTTTCCACACGTCATCTTGTCAAACCAATGACCATATGTCCTGTATAATTCAAAGCCCGAGTCCTGTTCTTGGGCACCCACAAAGATGTGGGGGGTTGCCCGGAACCCATACCCGGATAACCTTTCTATTCCTAAAGCTTGTACTAAATTCCATAAGTTTTGAGAATGGTGATAGGGACAGCTTTGGGACACAATATGAACCCGTTTAATGAAGTTTATGATGGTGTTTTGGACCTGAAAGGTGCTGGCCAACCATGTGCACCTATGTAAAGGGCTTTTCGTCTCATTCAAAGCATAACTCTCTTGCAAGGACTCCAGCTGGTGTGCGTGCCCAAGGCAGCCCTATACCAAGAAAGCAATGCAAAAGGAGACGAGATCATGACCAAAAGAACCTGTTGTATGCGTCATAGATAGGTATACATGAATCGGATCTAAGATTTAAGAAGCATTGTAATTATAGAATGTTTAGGGTTTACATCTCTTGTCTTCTGTGTGCTGCAAGTTGATTAGTATC
>NC_141063.1:2460000-2487500 GCF_041138505.1 Cibotium barometz
TCTGAGTGCGTACATGTCCTGCAACTGATCTATATAAAGCCATAATCCCCCATATGAGCTCTGTGGGTACCCCCATCTCCTGTAATCGCCTCATCAATCTGGCATTGGGCACTGTATCAAATGCTTTGCGGAAGTCCACAAAGCTACAATAAATCCGTCGCCCATGCGACCCGCCCTCCTCAATAATGGCCCGCAGAGTCAAGATGTGGTCAAGAGTAGAGAAACCTCTCCTGAACCCTGCCTGTCCCTCTGCTCGAATGCCCTCTCTCTGTGCACATCTACTCAACTGCTGCTCAAGAATGGATGCATACAATTGTGCTGGTGTGTGACCAATCATAATAGTGCGATAATTCCCTGGCTCCATAGGGTCCCTTGACTTGAAGATAGGCACGATGGTGGACATCCTCCAAGTCTCGGGTAAGCCTTCACACATAGCACGATTGAACATCACTGCTAGAAGCTCTGCCAGCATGTCTCTCGCATGAATAAAGTGCTCAGCGACCAATCCATCATGATCATATGCTCTCCCAGTCGTCATCCTATCAATGGCCTTCCTTACCATCTCTGCGGTAAAGAAAGTACATGTTTGTGGGCATGGTGCTGGCGGGTCAGGAAAAGGTGTCTGTCCAGGAACTGTATATAGAGATGCTGCATAAGTACCCCAGACCTCTCTAGAAGTGATGGCCAAAGCAGGGGAGGACTCATGAAACAAACGCCAAGCCTCCGTCGAATGCTGGCTCAAGAACAGCCGGTATAATTCTTGTTCTAGCTGAGCAAGGAAGGCCCACTTCTTCCTTCGCACAAGGCGTCGGAAGGCAATACGTGACCGTCGGTGAGTAGTGACTCCCAAAGCAACCTCCCGCTACAGTCGGGCTCTTGTCTCTCTGCACTCCTCATCGTACCAGTTGTTCTGGGGCATACACCCAGAACGCTGTCTCTGTCCAGGCTGAGTATGTGGATATGCCTCTCTCGTTGCATCCTGTAAAGTCTCTGTCAGTATATGGGTCAGCTCCTCCAAAGGTCTTCCTGGCTCCTCTATGTACAGACGTCTATAAATCCCATCTTTGTAGACAGCATCAGTCTCTGAAGTAAAAGTATATCGAGTGTGATCTGCCCCTTGTGTCCTCTGAGCTGTGGTAAAGTGAAAAGAGATGGTCAATGTCAACAATGCATGATCCACTACTACCCCAATGGGCCGAGATCCAACTGTGAAGTCCTCAATGCATGAAACAAAGCTCGGCATAGCCATAACATAATCCACGGTGCTAGCACCATGTCTATGTGGAAAGCAAGTAAATCCAGGTGCTGTCGGAAACCTCTGCAAGCCATTAAGTATGGCCAACCCATGTGCAGTCCCCATATCTACCAAATATCTCCCATACTATGTGCACTCCACATCTTGTGAGCGTCTGTCTAATCCCATATCCAGAGTTTCCAGCTCTCTCAGCATCTCCTCTGAGGTATCATAAAAGGCTGTCTGGCGGTTGCCCGTCCGGGCATTAAAGTCCCCGCACAGGATGAGGTCTCCATCCCTAGAGAACTCCCATATGTCATCATCTAGCACAGAGAAAGGAGACTGCCCTCTAGGTGCTGCATATGTCGATGTACTAGGAGCAAAATAGCATATGGCAATATACAGGAATCTGCCTGTGTCGGCCCTCAGTCTCACCCACATATATCTGGCCTGATCATCTCTCCGAACGATGTGTAGAAGCGGTTGCAGCTCCTCCCTGAAAAGAACTGCCACCCCCCCCTGATCCTCTACTACTGTGTACCGATCTCGTCCCTACTCTGCAAGCTGTCTCCCATCTGTATCCTGTCACCTGTGGCATCATCTGACTAGGAGCCTGGTGAGTCTCCGAGTAGAAGACTATATCTCTATCTCTAAAGCTGTCCTCAAAGGCACCTACATCAAGTCTGAGGGATCCATTGCAGTTCTAGGCTGCCAGCTTTAATTTGGTCCCATAGGTCTCGCACCGTCATGTAGAGCGTCGCTCCACGATGACCACCCTCCCTTCTCTATAAAATGCTATCTTTCCCTTTTCTCTTGCCGCCCTAATCTCTGGCATGACTTCCTTCATATGTGCAAGCTGTGAAAGAGTAAGATCGTTACCAAGAAAAATGCATATATTCTTTAAAGTGGGTCGCCTCTTCAAGAACTCCTCCTTCGCCTCAATAGAGGGGAAGCGAAGGATGAGAGCTCTTTCCTTTGATGTTTCCCCGTTGCCTCCGCTTTTTTTGCCCACTCTCCAGGCTTTTGCGTGTGCCGGACTGTCAATCCCCATCAACACCATAAGCTCTTTCACCTCCTCTTCAACTTTATCCCCGTCTTTAAGGCCGGTAATCCTCACATGCAAAGCACGTGTACGTCTTCGTTGTTCCTCTTCCAAAGTCATGTTAATGATTGTAGGTGTAGGGGTTGTTATCTCCTTACCTTTACCCTTCTTGGCGACCTCTATCCACTTCTCCGCTTCATCCATCTTCCTCTGATTCTTGGTGATGACTTCCACCCATGAGGAAGTCTTTGCTTCGTGTTGCTTCTCTTCTTCCTTAATTGCCCGTACTTGTTCCTTGATAACCTTGAGCTCTTCTATCATGGATGGCTGAATTTCACCTTCTTCAAGTCCACCATTTGCCTTAGCCTCTACAAGCTCCCTCTGAAGAGCTGAAATTACGCCTTTGAACGTGTTGACGTCCTCGTGAAGGTCTTTGACTTCTACTATGAGGTCCTCCTTCTCCTCTTTCCACCGCTTACCCTCATTGAATACCATTTGGAGAAAGTTGGCTTTCTCCTTCCACCATCCCTCCATCTTCGCCTTCCATTCCTTCATCTCCTTTTCCACATTTGTTATCCTCTTGTTTGTGACCATAAAGGTCGCCTTCGTCAGGTTGCGCAAGGGGGAAGCCATGGAAGAAGCGAGAGAGAGAGAGAGAGAGAGAGAGAGAGAGAGAGAGAGATCTGAAATTCAGAAAGTGCAGCCAAACCCTAAAACGCAGATCTGCGGCAGTGTAATGGCAGTGACGCGAACCCTAAAACGCAGCTAGAAACCTAAATGGCAGCATGGGCACACAGAGAGAGAGAGAGAGAGAGAGAGAGAGAGAGAGAGAGAGATGGAGGGGTCAAAAAGCGGGGTGCAGGCAAGCAAGAAGGCGCATAGGCAGGGAGGATGGGAGGGAGAGATGTGGGCAAAGTGAGGGGGGGGGGGGGGGGGGGGGGCAGGCAGGGAGCAGGAGGGAGGGGCGAAGGGCAGGCAGCGGGAGGGAGAGCGAATAAGGGGGTGCAGGCGGGCAGCGGGGGGGCGCGGGCAGGCAGCGGGAGAGAGAGCGAAGGGGGGTGAGGCAGGCAGCGGGAGGGGGGGGGCGCAACGGGAGAGGGGAGCGAAGGGGGCAGCGGGAGAGAGAGCGAAGGGGGGCGAGGCAGGCAGTGGGAGGGGTGGGTGCAGCGGGAGAGAGAGCGAAGGTGGGCCAGGCAGGCATCGGGAGGGGTGGGCGCAGCGGGGGGGAGAGAGAGAGCGAAGGGGGCGCAGCGGGAGAGGAGAGCGAAGGGGACGCAGAGAGAGAGAGAGAGAGAGAGAGAGAGAGAGAGATATGCATATACATATACATATGGATATGCATATACATATACATATACATATGGATATGCATATGCATATCCATATCCATATACATATGCATATACATATACATATACATACATATATATACATATACATATACAT
This sequence comes from Cibotium barometz, assembly GCF_041138505.1. Classification (NCBI taxonomy): domain Eukaryota; kingdom Viridiplantae; phylum Streptophyta; class Polypodiopsida; order Cyatheales; family Cibotiaceae; genus Cibotium; species Cibotium barometz. Next base: position 2,463,723 of record NC_141063.1, read on the forward strand.
GTACATATACATATATATATACGTATTTATACACACACACACACACACACACACACACATATATATATATACACACACACACACACACATATATATATATATATACACACACACACACACATATATATTATACACACACACACACACACACACACACACACACACACATATATATATATATATATATATATACACACACACACACACACACACACACACACACACACATATATATATATATACATATACACATATATATATATATACATATACATATACGTATATATATACATATCGTTTTGTTTCGTTTCGTGTGTTTCTAACGAAACGCAAAGGTTTCGAAATGACACTTCTCATATACACATACCAAATTTATAACATAGCCAACAGAAAGATGAAGACACATTTTTTGGGACTAGTGGGTATGAAATTCATGATTTTGGGAGTAGGTTTTTTGGTATTTTCAAAATTTGGGCAAGAAAAGGAGAGGAAGAGAGGAGGAAATAAACAAGTTTGAGAAGAAAAGGAGAGAAAGTTGGAAGATAAGAAAAGGAGAGATTGAGGAGGAGGAAAGAGGAGGGGTGGACTGTGGAGCAGAAGAGAGAAAGAGGAAAATGGAAGAGGAGGCGTGGAGGAGAAGAAGTGAAGGAGCGAAAAGGAGGAGTGGACGAGGAGAAGAGGCGGAGCAACAGGTTGTGGCCAAGAAGAAGCGTCGGATGCATGAAGTGGCAAATGGGCAGCAAACAAGGATGGAAATGACTGCAAAAATCGCATTTGCAAAAAAAAACATTCCGTCCTTTTTTTTGACCTCACTTTACATTTGGGCGAAAAACCGTTTCGATGGGTGGGTTTCGTTTTGTTTCGAAACGTTTCGTGACGTTTCGAGAGGGCAAAATGGGTTTTTATGTTACTATGATGTGAACTCATAAAGCTGTAAATTGAGTTTTTGGAAATACTTACCACCTGCAAAACACATGTAGGCCACCTGTCAGTTCCAAACAGGTGTGCACATACACGTCCACAGGGTTGTCAAAATACGCAGCGGAAATGATAACCAAATCTGAGACCACAAGAGCAAGTAGAGTGCAGAAAATAGACAGCACAAGAGAAGGAGAGAGATAGCCGTGTAACTCTTCTCTATACACAAGATCCCGAGATGGATACTGAATACAACAATGTGGGGGCAATGGGGCCTATTTATATGGCCCCAAACTGCAGTCGGCCAGTGCTGAGATGCGCCGCCAGCCCACATGACTGGGTACTTCCAGTCGGCCAGCATAAAAATCACCCACGACCCCTACTGAGTAGGTCGGCCAGCTCCATGTGCAAAAGAGTGCAGTCGGCCAGCTCTAGTTGCTCCTGCCAGCATGTGGTAGCCACCCACACCATGGAAAAATGGAGAAAAAATACGGGGAGTGAGGAAAAATGAGAAAACACCTATACACGGCGGGCACACCCACAACAGAGGCCCTGGTGTCTAGTAAAGATAGGAGATGACTTCTAACACCCCTTCTCAGCTCCTGGCTATGAAATCAACCCCAGGGAGCTCGAGTGCCGCCTGAGCCTAGCCTGAGGTAGAGACTTCGTGAAGAGGTCCACCGCATTGTCCTCCGTCGAACAATAAAGTAGCAAGATTTCACCAGCCAAGATCTTCTCACGGACAAAGTGATATTGTATCTCTATGTGCTTGGTCCGGGCATGGAAGACCGGGTTCCGCGAGCAATAGCTATACAACTCTGGTTATCGCACTGGATGACTGTGGGCTCCTTCTGTGGAAACCCAATCTTGCCTAGCAGCCTCCTTAGCCACACAACCTCACAAGCAGCCCGGTACTCTGCCTCTGTCGAAGAGAGGGCAATAGTTGGCTGCCTTTTACTGCTCCAAGAAACTGCTCCTGAGCCGAGGGTAAAACTGTAACTTGAAGTAGATCTCCTCGTGTCCGGATCTCCTCCCCAATCTGAGTCACTCCATCCCCTCCTGTGTAAAAGAGTCCTAGATCCTTCGTACTCTGCAGATACTGCAAGATCCGCAATCTTGCGTCCCAATGAGACTTCAATGGCGTCTGCATAAAAGAGCTCAACAGCCCCACGGAGAAGTCCAATCTGGTGTTCAGCAACCAGATCAATGAACCAACCAACTTCCGATACTGCGAGGCATCAACTGGCTCACAAGGATCATTAATGGTTAACTTTGTGTTTGGGTCCATCGGCGAAGTAATAGGCTTGCAGTTCTCCATCCCAAAGGCCTCAAGCAACTCATGAACATACCGCTGCTGAGAGACAAAAAACCCCCTCTGGGTATGCCAGATCTCCAATCCTAAAAAGAAGTGGAGTAAGCCTAGGTCGGTCATCTCAAACTCCTTCGACAAGGCAGCCTTCGTCACGCCAATGTGCTCCACATGACCGCCGGTGAGAATGAGATCATCCACATAAAGGATAATAATCGTAACCATGCCGCGTTCCCGAAAGAGATACAGGTTAGGATCTGCAACTGATCTCTGAAAACTTGTTCGAACAAAGAAGGAATCAATCTTCCTGTAAACCATCCCTTCTGATCCTGGAACAACAAAGCCTGGAGGCTGCTCAACATACACCTCCTCCTGTAGGTCACCATTAAGGAACACAGATTTTACATCCATTTGATACACGGGCCACCTTTGAGAAGAAGCAAGGGAAAGAACGGTCCGAATCGTGGTCATCCGTGTTGTCGGGGCAAAGGTATCCTCGTAGTCGATGCCTGGCCGTTGAGCATAACCTTTAGCCACAAGTCTGGCTTTGTGTTTGTCCACCGACCCATCTGACGCATATTTGGTCTTAAAGATCCATTTGACACCAATGACTGACCGTTTCGATGGCCTCGGTACCAACTCCCATGTGTTGTTCTTCTCGATGGCATCAAGTTCCACCTGCATGGCTTTCCTCCAAGTATCCTGTGAAAGGGCTTTCTTTACGGAAGTGGACTCCTTGTCCCGCATAATACAAGACATCAGAGCATAGTTTACCTGAAGAAGCTCCGCTGTATTGCTTTTGTCTCGGACTGTGTGATCTTTGAGGGCCGTTCTCTGTGGTCCACTCGGAGGGTAACTCCGTGACACCTGACTCCCGAAGGGTGTCCAACAACCACCTGGGTACTCGAACAGATCGTGGAGCCTCCTGCCGTTGCGGGGGCTCTACTCCAGCTGCGGGCTCAAGCTCCTGTACTGACTGAGGTTGATCAACTGGAACAATGGTTTGGGAATCATCATCAGACTCTTCTGGATCTCCAAGAAGTGGTGGCTCCTTGACAGTGGATACTGGAACATGCTCATCAAAGACCACATCCCGGTTGACAACAATCTCATTCCTCTCTGGATCATACAATCTGTATCCCTTGGAAAGAGAATTATACCCCACAAATATAAGCTTGCGGGATTTGGAGTCAAGCTTCCCCCTCTGCTTCTTCGGAATATGTAGATACGCATCACTCCCAAAAACACGGAAGTGCGAGACATGAGGTTTCTCGCCAAAGTATACCTCAAACGGAGTCATATTAGGTACTGAAGTCGTTGGAGACCGGTTGAGGGTATGGACAACCGTTGCCATAGCCTCTCCCCAAAGTGGACGAGGAAGATCACGATGCTCCAGCATGGTCCTCGCCATCTCCACCGTAGTCATGTTTTTGCGTTCTACAACTCCATTTTCTGAAGGCGATCCTATACTGGTCAGTTTCCTCTTGATGCCATGATTTGCACAAAATCTGAGAAATACAGTTGAGGAGAATTCACCCCCTTTGTCATGCCTGAGAGTCTTTACTTGCAATCCAGACTCTTTTTCCACCATCACGTGCCAATACATGAACCGTGCAAAAGCTTGGTCCTTTTGTGAAAGAAAGTAGACCCACGTGAATCTGGTACAATCATCAACAAGCAGCATAAAATAGAGAGATCCTCCCAATGATGGTGTCTGCTGAGGTCCACACAAGTCAGTGTGAATCAACTCCAACGGTTTGGAAGCCTGCCTGGAAGCCTGCTTTGTAAAGGATTCCCTGTGCTACTTACCACGTATACAAGAACTGCAACGTCCTTGCTTGCTGCCAACATCTGCCAAGCCAACCACCATCTGGTCTCGGAAAGCTCGCCTCAATGCATCCACATTTAAGTGGCCAAAACGAAAGTGCCACAGATCTCCGACCTGAGAACCTGTCAACGAGGAGAATGCAGAGAGCTTGTAGATACCATTCTCCACACCGCCTTCCCAAACAACCTGGCCAGTGTCACGGTCCTGTAGAGCAACTGAGTGCTCCTCAAATTCCACCCGAAAGCCAGTCTTGCATACTTCATGCACTGACAGAAGATGAAAACCCAGAGCAGGGACGTAAAGAACACGGGAAGCATGCTTGCCCCCCTTGTCGTCAAGAATAATCTCCATCTGGCCCTCACTGTGTATCGGAATAGTGGAGTTGTCGCCAATGAAAATGCGACCTGACTGCCGTTTCAGATCCAAAAAGAAGTCACGGGACGGAGTCATGTGCCTGGAAGCACCACTGTCAAGAATCCATTCTCGGGTATCCTTCGCGGTGAAGCCAACTGCCTCCTCGCTTGAAGACTATGAAGCATCGGAGTCCATCATCTCGAAGTGCACAAATGCAGGAGTCTTTGCAGCTGAGGCTGAAGAATCAGCACTCTTCCCAGTCTGCTTAGGACACTTCCTCCAATGGTGGCCTTTCTCACCACAATCATTGCAGGACCGCTCAGCCTTCAGTTTCTCTCGTTCTGAGTCAGGCTTCTTCTCAGAAGACTTCTCTGGTGAAGCTTTCCCTTTGCCCTTGTTGTTATTCCGGCCTTTCGACCGTTGGCCAGTTAAGGCCTCCGAACCTCCGCTTTGAGGAGGGCTCGTGAAACGTTCCTCCTGGTCCAAGACCATGGGCATAAGCTCCTCCCAGGTAATGGTGCTGAGCCTGCCACTCGTAATCAAAGAGGAGTAGAAAGCAAAATACTGAGCAGGCAAGTGGGATAGCAAAGTAATGGCCATGTCTTCAGATGATATCTCCTTCCCAGCCTGGAGGACTTCCTGCTGAAGGGCCTGCAGCTTGTTAATGTGCTCCCACATCGTCGACGACTTTGCAGGGTTCATAACCCGCATCTCCTTTTCCAAGGAGATCCTCCTCATGGGTGATACTGTGTTATAAAGAGAAGCCAAGTGCTGCCATATGCCTCTGGCCAGCGTCATATGCGTTACGTGATTGATTACATGTGGTGTGCAATTGAGGAAAATAAATGATCGGACCCTAGCGTTGACACGATCCCACATCTGTGCCTATGCCTCACGGTCCTTCTTCATTGACAGTAACTCCCCTTCCTCTGCTTCCGGCCGTGGAACCCCGATAACGATGAACTCAGCAAGGTCATATGACTCCAGCACAAACTCCTTCATAACCTTCGAGATGCTGTAATTGTTCCCGTCCAACTGACGGTCAACTGGGAACGTGGGGAGAGTTGGGATCTTCACATGCTTCTCAGCCAGCTCTAACAAATCCGCCATCGCGGGGATGTAACTGAAAAGGGTGGGTGGGTGGGAAAAAAAAAACTCTAAACCTGCAAGTGGCTGTCCAACAACTTAGCCCGCCTTCCTCTTGCTACTTCTCTTCCCGAACAGTCCAAACAGTCCACTAATCAGCAACGTGATAATCCCCCTCTTGCTCAGAAAACTCCCAAAATCTTTCAAGAGCCTAGGGCTCTGATACCATGTCAAAATACGCAGCGGAAATGATAACCAAATCTGAGACCACAAGAGCAAGTAGAGTGCAGAAAATAGACAGCACAAGAGAAGGAGAGAGATAGCCGTGTAACTCTTCTCTATACTCAAGATCCCGAGATGAATACTGAATACAAGAATGTGGGGGCAATGGGGCCTATTTATATGGCCCCAAACTACAGTCGGCCAGTGCTGAGATGCACCGCCAGCCCACACGACTGGGTACTTCGAGTCGGCCAGCATAGAAATCACCCACGATCCCTACTGAGCAGGTCGGCCAGCTCCATGTGCAAAAGAGTGCAGTCGGCCAGCTCTAGTTGCTCCTGCCAGCATGTGGCAGCCACCCACACCATGGAAAAATGGGGAAAAAATACGGGGAGTGAGGAAAAATGAGAAAACACCTATACAGGGCGGGGCACACCTACAACAAAGGCCCTGGTGTCTAATAAAGACAGGAGATGACTTCTAACAAGGGTGCCCAGGCGTCTCCAGTCCCATGGACAACACAGGCAGAAATCTCAGGCATTGTCCAGGCAAACAAGACAAGATAAAATCAAAGAGTCATGCACACACATGAGTGCAAATATATTGGAAGAAACACCCATCTGCTCAGTTGTATTCGATAAAATGTCCAGGGCTCATGATCCTTTTGGAACCTTCCCAGAACATAAATACACAAGATTTCCAAGATAGCTAGTCCCAGAGACTTTCATCATGTCAGGTTCCATGGCCTTACATGTACACCATGTCAGGCCCCACAAGCCACACATGTACTATCATGTCAGGCTACACTAGCCATACATGTACTGTCATGTCATGCTCCATATGCCACACAGACACACCATATCAGGCTACACTAGCCATACATGTATGTCATGTCAGGCTCCACATGCCACACATGAACAATTTTGTGACATGTCCTAGGATCTCAAGAAGTATTTTATGGCCTCCGCCACGAACAAGAAGACCAAAGAGGCCAGGGGCAGCCCTGACGAACAGTGTGGGAGATGGGAAAAGAATCTTTGGGAGGAGTCTTGTATTTCATGCTGATTGTTGATGATTGTAGCAAGTTTACATGGGTGTACTTTCTGCCACATAAGGACCAAGCCTTTGCTCGGTCCAAGGGTCGGTATGCTTAGTTGTGGGTCCATGTGGTGGACTGTCGGCCTGTTTTCTACTGGCCGACTGCATGCTATATAGCCCCCCCCCCCACACACACACACAGAGTATGTTCTGGCTATCTTGTGTATATAGCAAAGTTTACACCACTTCTCCTCTCTTGCACCTCGGTGTTTTTCTGCTCTCAGATGCCGCACATTCTGACACATATGGATGGGAAAGCAAAGACCCTGCAGACTCATGTCCGAGGATCTCGAGAAGTATCTTATGGCCTCCGCCAAGAACAAGAAGATGAAAGAGGCCAGGGGCAGCCCTGACGAACAGTGTGGGAGATGGGAAAACAATCTTCCCGGTGCACCTTGTATGAGAACTAGTTTTCGTGTTATTTGCCCCATGGAGAATTACCAAGAATTTTAGAGGCAATGGGGAGGTGGATACTCAACCATACAGGTGGACGATGAGTAGCGGGCTTGGAGTTAAGAAACACATATCAAAGAAAAACATGAGACAAAGACAAACAAATGTGGGCCAAATGTGAGAGAGCAGAACAACATGCTTGAGACAAAAAGAAACAAGATTGGGGCATAGAACTCAAGTTGCAAGCAAAAGAAGCTGCAGCCGAGAAGAATGCTTGCAAGAACTAATTCTTTATCATCAAGAAACACAAAGAATGGCTTCAACTCTTGAACACACCTCTTGAAATTGGTGATGTCATACTTTGGTAAATTCTCTACTACAGTGATTGTCTGGGTTTTTGTTCTTTTGTGAGATGGTTCTTTGCTCTGCTTCCAGTTTCACTTGAGGCTTTTGACATCTGCATGCAAATATCATAAGCAAATCTGCCTACAAAGGAAAAACCACTTGTCCTCTAACCTATTTTCTTGAAATGCGTACTGTTGAACTGTGATTTTGACTTGACCAGGGGGCCCAAGATGCCAAAAAGGCAAAGCTTTATGGCAAGATCGGCAAGGAGATTGTATCAGCGTATGTAACCTTGTCAGCTAGTATTCTTGTCAAGAGGGTCTCTTGTTGTGCTCAGTGCACGATTCTTTGAGGCCTTGTTAGTGGTTAAGTTTGAGAGAGTCTTGGAGTGAAGCGTTTCAGATTGAGTGACCCTTTTAGTTGCTGTAGTGTCAAGAAAGGAGGATCACCCAATCCTGTTGCAAACCCGACACTGGCTGCACTTCTGCAATATGCCAAAGATTTTGATATCCCCAAGGATATCATTGAGAGGAACATTAAAAAGGCCTCCGAAAAAGGGCAACAAGACTATGAGGCAGTAACGTACGAGGTATTATCGTGTGTGTTTTTCCGATGGGATTGTTAGCTCTTTATGGTGCTGGTTGTGCTCTAGCTACGGTGTTAACTTCTCTACAGATTTGTGGGTATCTTGCAGGCATATGGGTTTGGAGGTGTGGGCATCATAGTTGAGGTCCTAACTGACAATCTTAATCGTGCAGCAGCCAATGTGCGTGATGTGGTAAAGAAGAGTGGATGTAAGATGGCTGATCCTGGGTCTGTCCTGTTCAATTTTCGAAGGGCAGGTGCAGTCAATGTGAGAGCTGATAAGGTGGATGGAGATGCCCTTCTTGCAGCAGCCATGGATTCAGGCGCAGAGGATGTTGTTGAGCCAACTTACTATGAAGACGAGGATCCCCGAGATCCCTCGGACAAGTGAGCTCTGCTACTTGGAATAAGTTTTCTGCCTAGAGTGGTTTGCTCTGATCGTTTTTGTTGTGAACTTTCAGGTATTTCAAAGTGATTACTCCTCCTGAGCAATATGCTTCTGTATCCAAGAAATTGCAAGAAGCTGGTATCCCGGTGGATGCTGAATGCTCAGGACTTGAGCATATACCTACGACAACTTTTGAGGTATGTATTGAATAGGCACATCTGGTTTGTATATCAATGTGGAAACTTGTCAACCTATTGGAGGCGTAACACGTGCTCATGATTTATTTATTATTTTTTGCAGCCAGACGATGAGGCCATAGAACTAAACAAAACCCTTATGGAGAAGCTTCTTGAGCTTGATGATGTGGATGCTGTCTACTGCAACCAAGTCTAGGAGCGTCAGAAATCTTATTTTGGGCTTTAGATTCCTATTAATTGTGACAGATAGATGCTTGAGCAGGAAGAAGTCGAGGATTTTCAACCTCCAAAGCCTAAATCAAGAGAAACGAGGAGGAATTCTTTTTAAAAAACAGTCGCGGGTGGAATATTAATAGGTGTTTTGTGTGGAAAGACAAATACGATTTGACACGAAGGAAGGACGCATGCTTAATTTTGCCTGGTTGGGGGTCAGAGCGAGAGAAAGTTGCCCACCATTTTTCTCAATCTCACACGAGGTTTGTAATTCTTATAATTTCGTGTTTCAATTTACGCATGTTTACTTTGACCGATGTTACCACGTTGATCGATCTGGCATTATTTTTCAATGGATCTCCACATACGTGTTTACTTACTTTTGTTTGCAAAAGTCTATATTTGGAACGATAAAGGCAATGTATGGATTGGTTGAATGCTCAAGGTGATCCCATGAGAAGAATATTGCTATACTCGTGCCCTAAAGGAATACAACATCCAAAGCAGAAAACATTTTTCCATCAGAGCAATCTTTAAAGGGTTATCTTGGTTTTTGAGCTGAATCATGACTAAAATGTCTGAAGTTTCACCTTTTCAAAACCTTATTTTGTCTTCCTTGTCTTTACTTTTTTTTAAACCTACTCCTTTCTCGTTCTTCGTGCTCCTCTTCGACTATCTTTTCACAGTTACCTTTTGATAATGGGGGATTCATGAATCAGGGTGATGAGGCGAGGAAGAAGAAGCTCGAGAAGGGAGAGAGAGAGAGAGAGAGAGAGAGAGCTGGTAATCTAGTGGATGAGGATATGCATGAGGATTGATGAGAGGGCTTTGGTGGGTGAGGGAGGTGATGGTTTGGACAAGGAAAAGTGGTTGGGGTGGCTTTGGGATTGCCCATCGTTGAGTTTGCATTTTGCTAGTTGGGATCTTCTTTATGAAGCTCCCAGAAGTGTGCGCATCATTGGCTTGCAGATCTTCTTGTCTTGAAGGTTAGCTCCCACCCATATTTCTGTATCTTTAATTAGTAGTCTCAATGTATATAAAGCTTCAACTTAATCTTCATGTTTCAATGTATAAAATCGAGCATCGTAATAAATTGTATGCTAAAAAAAAAAGGAATTATCAATGTACATCACATAGCACACGAGACGTTCCAGAAAGATTGTACTCGCAATTAAATAATTAAGAAGATTCAGTATAGACATAACAACATGACCTGTCACAAGCAAACCAACAAAAGCAATGTTTTTAGCTTTCTTGTTTAGGGATTAATAGTGTACAGTACACCCCTCTAAGTGCTTGAGAGGAGTAGTGGGCACTAAAATAACTTGGCCATGTCTCGCATCTCAACCTATGGGAGTGAACCTTTATTGAACTAGTATGGTAACGTGACACGCATTCTACTTGTGGTCAGTCTTTAAATTAATTGATCATTGTCAACCCAACTTGTGGTCCCATTCTAGGAAACATAAGTATGTAAATGGTCGTATAGCATATGTTTTTTAAAAAAACCACGCATAGTAGTAGACCCCGCCATTTCTCCCTTGCGCATCCATTAACATGGATGTGAGTGGTAGAGTAGTAGGGAGCCGAGGCTTCTTGTAGCCTGCAAGATATGGAGAAGCCTATCCATCCAAATCATTCTGCCCTTAAGGAGGAGAGGGCCATCTGAAAGTCAAGAAGAGCATTGTTAGGTCCTTTCTCTGCACCTTTCTTTGCACCTTGAGTCGAGCTAGGTTGGTGCCATGGGGCTCGGAGGAACTCGCATTGGCCTCAGAAGGAGAAAAGAAAGCCCTTCCAAGGGTTGCACTTGCCTCTTGAGATGGCCATTGTAGTACTACTATTAGCCTTTCTACCATGAGTGGATTGGATTCCAACATGCTAGAATACGTGCTTGTCAAGGTGAGGGAGGCTCTGGGTAACTTGGGTTCTTGAAGGGGTTGTACTTGATAGAGGACACGCTTGACACACGTGGTTGTAAATAACTAGGATAAAATTTGCCATATTTTGTTTATAAAAGTAACAGAAGACTATAAGAAGTTGGCTCATGCAGCTAGCCAAGTCTCGATCCTATATTTAGGCATACCCAACATTAATACAAGTGGTTGTTGAGCCAATACTAGTGCATCATACATTCTAATTCTAACTAATAGTAACATCAAGCTTAGTGCGCAACTGTTGCATTTGCATGTCCTCATCTCCATTAGGACTATTACGATCCACTCTAACAATACATATCATAGTTTTGTTGGAATTAGGGTTGCAGGAAAGCACACAAAGCTTGGAGATGAAGAAGCAAGAATGCACACAGCACAAAGTGTATTAGATTGTGTCAATGTACAAAAGATAAGTTAGCCCTAGAATGATGGGCGTATATACAAGCCGGGGGAAAAAACCTCCTAAAGAGGGAAAAAGTGTCCCGGCGGTCCTAAGTGTGTTCACACACATCACTGCCTATAAATATGGCAACAAATCTCCCCTGGGAGTGATGGTGTGAACGAGAGCTGGCACTCATGTATAGGGGAGTGCCATGCCGAAAGTAGATCAATCCACAAAGGGGAGCAAGCCCAAAGCTTTGCGGAAAGCTTCGAACTTCTCACGAGGAAGCGCCTTTGTGAAAAGATCAGCGAGGTTGTCCTGTGTTGGCACATAGGCCAAGCTGATCTCTCATGCCGAGAGTCTCTCCCTGACATAGTGATAATGCACCTCAATGTGCTTTGTGCGAGCATGAAAAACTGGGTTTCTCGCAACTGCGCCAATGCCTCTGACTGTCAGTGAAGATAGAGGTGGCAGACTCCTGTCCAACACCCAAGTCAGCCATAAGCCGTCTGAGCCACACACACTCAACCGTAGAGCTGTGAAAGGTGCCCTGTACTCAGCTTCACAACTAGAAGTGGCCACAGTAGGTTGCTTCTTGCTCAACCAAGATATGCATGAGCTACCGAGCATGAAACAAAAACCACTTGTGGACACTCTTGTGTCATAGCAACCAGCCCAATCTGAGTCCAAAAAAGCATATAAATCTGGCGGCAACGATCCCCCCTTGGGATAAAACAACCCAAGATGTATGGTGCCACTCAAGTAGCGAAAGATGCGTTTAACTGCCTTCCAATGCTGAGACCCTGGGCTATGCATAAACCTGCTCACCTGTGAGACTGCAAACTGAATGTCCGGCCTCGTAATGCATACATAAATGAGGCAACCAACAGCTGTCTGATAGAGTGTGACATCAAAGTGATCTCCAGCATCATGAAGACTCAACTTCAAATCTGTCTCCATTGGAGTAGCAATAGGCTTGCAGTTTTCAAGGCCAAATCTCCGCAACAATGTCTCAATATACTTTGTCTGACACAAAGCAATACCTCCATCACACTGCTTAAATTGTATCCCCAAATAATGATGCAAATGTCCCAAATCTGACATCTCAAAAGAGGCATTCAAATCAGCCTTAAAATCAGCAATATGACTCTCGTTTGGTCCTGTGAGCAGCATGTCATCGACACAGAGAGCAACGATTAGATGTACACCATCCACACGTTTAACATACAAAGTGTTTTCTGTTGGACTATTCTGAAACCCATGTGCAGTCAAATATGCATGTATCTTTTCATACCAAGCTCGTGGAGCTTGCTTTAAACCATATAAAGCCTTTTTCAGCCCGCACACTTTGTTTTCCTGCCCTCTTTGAACAAAACCACGAGGCTGCGATACATACACCTCCTCATGCAAATCTCCATTTAAGAACGCAGTCTTTATGTCCAGCTGATGTACATTCCAACCATTATGAGCTGCCAATGCACAAATGCTACGAATGGTAGTCATACGACAAGTGGGAGCAAAGGTCTCATCAAAATCAATGCCCTTTTCTTGAGCATAACCCTTTGCAACAAGTCTAGCCTTATAGCGATCAACACTGCCATCTGGCTTTCGTTTCAACTTAAAAACCCACTTACATCCAATGGCCTTTTTACCAATAGGCAAATCACACAAACACCATGTACCATTCTTCATTATAGCATCATATTCACTTTGCATTGCAGCCAACCAATTTTCTGAATTTTGTGCCTCATCAAATGAAAGAGGTTCTTCCTCTTCACACATACTAGACACAGCCAAAGCATAACAATCTGATGTATAAGAGGCATGCTGAAAACCTGAACGAGTACGACTAGTCATAGGTGCATCAATCTTACTATCACGCAAGGTTTGCACCAGCCATTTAGGCATACCTCTAGCCTGCTCATTTTCAGTCCTATCCTCATGAATTACATCCTGTAAATCTGCATCAGAAATAGGCTGATCTATGATGTCGTTTGAAATCTGCATAGGCTGAATATTTGCCTCATTAGGACTTACATTTGAATTCCCACCTGTAAAGAGAGGCAACAACGTATCAAATACATCCCGTGAGCTCACACCTGTCTCTTTGGTACATGATAACAAGGGCTGCACAGCATCTTCCACAAAAACAACATCTCGACTAATCAAGATACGCTTTGACTGCGGATGATACAATCTGTAACCCTTGCTTTCAGCACTGTAACCAACAAAAATGCATTTGACAGCCTTATCATCCAATTTTCTGCGTTGTTGCATAGGCACTAAAGCATAGGCCAAGCAACCAAAGTCACGCAGGTGACCAATAGAAGGCTTCCTACCATGCCAAGCTTCATATGGAGTAATAGACTGCAAGGCCTTAGTGGGACACCTGTTGAGTACATATGCAGCACACATGACAGCCTCAAGCCAAAACGCATGTGGCAAAGCTTGGCTCTTGACCATACATCGTGCCATCTCCATAAGTGACCTGTTCTTCCTCTCAGCAACACCATTTTGCTGAGGGGTATACGTCACTGTACATTGGTGTTTTATCCCACGACTAGCCAGAAATGCATCAAACTCTTTAGACATGTACTCCCCCCCCTCGATCAGTACGAAGGGTGCCCACAGTACAATTGGATACATTTTCAACCATAAGAAAAAACTGTTTGAAGCACAAAAACACTTCGGACTTTGCCTTCAATGGATATACCCATGCATGCCTTGAGTAATCATCAATGAAAGTCACGAAGTACAAGTGTTTACCAAATGACGGAGTTTGCATAGGCCCACATACATCACTATGTACAAGCTGCGATTTGCGAGTGGCCCGCACAGAACCATCCTTTGGAAACGCAGAACGTTGCATTTTGCCCAAAATACAGCCTTCACAAACATGTTTCAATGGTGCCTCAAGAGGGGGCAATGAAGCAACCATATCAAATTTCTGCAAACGCAGCAAACTAGCAAAGTTCAGATGACCAAAACGAGCATGCCATAGTGTTGTATCTGAAACTGCCTTTTCATCAGAAACTGCATTTGCTGAATCTTCCACACACTTGTCATAAGAATTGAGCCTATAGAGCCCACGAAACAAGGTGCCAGATAGAATAATCGTATCACCAGAAGTCAAATCATGAACAGTATATCTGTCATCCACAAATTTGACTACAAGTCCAAGTCTAGCAAGCGCAGAGACAGACAATAGATTCTTCTTTATCCCTGGCACATACAAAGCATCTGAAAGTGTGAAAGCGCTGCCATTTGCAGCAGTAAGCATAATTTTTCCAATGCCCTTCACTGGGTAAGAAGCATTATTGGCACATGTGATAGTATTCCCATTAGGGACAGCCTCAAGAGAAGTGAACATATCACGATGCGAGGTAATGTGCTTTGTAGCACCACTGTCAAAATACCATACATGAGAGTCAACAGAAACTGCCAAACATGCATCATGTACAGATGGGTCATACTGGCAATACACGCTAAACGCCCATTCTGTATCCTGCACAACATTTGCAGAATCTGCATTTGTAGAAGCATCCGCTATTGTGGCTGCATTTGACTCTTTCTTCTTTGTCTCTTTAGCCTTTAGCTTAGGGCAATTCTTAATGACATGATCATTTGCCTTACAATAGTTGCACCTGGTCTTTTTCTTGCCTTTATCAAGAGCCTTCTCAGACTTATTGTTGCTACCTGTGGAAGGAGAAGAAGTTGCAGACCTACTAATAGGAGAAGAAACAGTGGAAGGGGCTGCCTTACCACTTCTTCTCTACTGCTGGGCAGCAATAAATGCTTGATCAACTGCACGCTGCCTGGCCCTGTTTTGCCTGGACTGCGCTTCTTGCAAGAGCTTGTTGACTAAAGTATCATACTTGACAGCATCAGGTCTGTCCTCATTAAGAAGTCTCCACGTGGAAGCAAAAGTCTGATATGTCTCAGGTAAAGCATCAAGAACAGTCTGCACAAGAGAATGATGAGGAATAATCTCACCTACAGAAATCAACTGTTCTTTGAGATCTTTAATCTCAGCAAGAAAAACATTCATTTCATTATCTTCTTGCATAATCTTCAATTCTAGCTCTTTACACAGGTAAGCGATTTTTGCCTCGTTACGACCTGCATACAAACCAGCTAGAATATCCCAAGCCTGTTTTGCTGTTTTAGCTGAACGAATATGTGGGGTGATGTTACGTTTGACAGAAAGTGCAATCAAGGCATGAGCCTGCGCATCTTTATCATCCCAACGAGCTTGTTCAGCAGTGGGTAAAACAGTAGTAACAGTAGAGCTGCTAGAACCTGCAACATCCTCAACAGATCCTACATCCACAGAACCTGGACGTACATCTATACCCTGCACAATGTTCCACACTCCTTTTGCAACCAAAACATGCTGCATCATGTATGCCCAAAGTGGGTAGTTGCTGTCTCCATCCAGTTTGTCTTCAGCAGACAACATACGAAATACATTATTGCTGTTATCAGCCATGGCCCCACTGACTGAAACTGATGCAAAAGCTGCCTGTAATGAAGCAAAAACTGAACAGAAAACAACTCGTGCTATGTAGCACGGTCCACAATAGAATACGTATGCCTGTTTTGCAAAAAACTGTACTGTCGAAATTTCTGCAAAAAATGACGAAAACACCTGTGCAGAACTTGAAATGCAAAAACGGAGCCCGAAACGACCTCAGATGCAAATTTTGAGTATAGGGACCTGCAAGCGCTCGTGAAAGCTCACCTCAATCGGAGAACGTGAGTCGGAGGGTGCTGGCGGCGTAGCCCTGGGAGCCGATGCCTGCTCTGATACCAATTGTTGGAATTAGGGTTGCAGGAAAGCACACAAAGCTTGGAGAAGAAGAAGCAAGAATGCACACAACACAAAGTGTATTAGATTGTGTCAATGTACAAAAGATAAGTTAGCCCTAGAATGATGGGCGTATATACAAGCCGGGGGAAAAAACCTCCTAAAGAGGAAAAAAGTGCCCCGGCGGTCCTAAGTGTGTTCACACACATCACTGCCTATAAATATGGCAACAAGTTTAGTGTTCCAATCCTTTCAAAGCTTATGGTTCCACAACTTCACTAACACTGCAACACCATAGCAGCACTTCACCTTAGCAATACAAGCACACCTGTGCAATAGGATAACATGAAAATTGACAAATTCAAGGGCAAAACTACCTCTTTTGGAAATTGTAATGAAGCAACAACTTTTAGATTAGGTCTAGGACCGTGGTCATGTGATCAAGTATATAAGGGACTCATGGGCTATCATTTGTATCTTTTTACGATCTTTTGACTTTTAGACATTTGATTGTTCTTGGAACCTTTAGCTATCATAGACTTATGGAAGGCTATTTTCATCCTCTTATGAGATTATCTCTTTAATCTTGCATTAATCCATGGTAATTTTTTCACATCTCAACATTAGTCTCACTCCATTACATTTGGTATCAAAGCTTTTGGCTTAGATCATGGTGTTTTGGATTAGAGAGTGATTAGTACTTAATATTTTTGGATTAGTACTTTTATATAATTTTTAGATTTCTTTTAGATTTTGTTTTAAGTGGATTAGCAATGGGATTAATGGTAATCATTTTCAAGTATATGCTAATCATAAATTTTAAAAACCCTAATTCTTGCATAGATTTGAGAGAATCTGGATTTTCGAACTAAGATTTCAATCATTTTTAAAGTGATTTTCTTAGAATTTTCTTGCTAATCCTCTTGAATATAGTGCTTCCTTTCATCAAATCTATTCATAAACCTTAGTTTTCTTCTATATTTGCCTAGTTTTGAGAAGTCTTGACAATTTTGGAGGTTATTGAAGGTTGCTGTGTAGATTTTGGTGCAGTTTTTATCAAGAATTGGTGCAGATTGTAGATTCTATGCATATTTCAATGCAGATTATAGTTCTATTACAGATTTGAGCAGTTTACTGTTTACTTTGTAGTTCAGTTGTAGTTTTATACAAAGCTTAATGTGCAGCAACAAATTTCAAGAATCTTGATGCAAAATTGTAAAGTTTACAAGATAAAATTCAAAAAGCAACAAATCTTGGTGCAAACTTTAGCAGCTAATCCTTATCATTTCTTTACAAAAGAGAAAATTGGTGAAAATGCAAAGAAATCAAGAAACATTACAAAATTAGATGTAAGAAAAAAACAACTATGGTGTCCTTGCTTTTGATGTAAATAAAAAAGATTATTGAATCTTGTTGGAAGAAGTACGAGATTATTACTATACTTGGTAGTTTCAAGTAAACATGACAATTTTTTTGACCAAGATAGAGTTTAGAGCAATGATCTATGCTGATCAATGTGTTTAGTAGTTAATTTTGATAAAGATTGACTTTAATCATCAGTACAAAGGATCTTGATGGAGCTTTGGTAACCAAACACAACACATTGGTAGGGAAAAGAGTTGGACATCAAGCAATATTTGGTGGATTAAGCATACTTGAAGATTAATCAAGGAGACTAAATTTGGACTTGCAAGAAGAGCAGAGACAACGGAGACAAATTTTGGACAAGCAGATGTATGCAACATGAGTGGCCTTGATTGGTGGCACTAGGCAAGAACACAAGTGTGGCTCTGATTGGTGGCACTAGTAGAAACACACACTTGAACTGGTCAAAGGGCTAAGTGTATGCATGTATGAGAACTTAAGGGTATGAGCTCTGTCAGCTAAGAACAATAAAGCTATGAAATCTGGCCTTGCAAAGCTTAACCCCAAATAGAAACAGTTTATTAGCATGTCTTCTGCTTGAACCAAATACAGAGACAGTAGAACCGAAGGATGGTGATCCAAATGCAGGTTGACTTTGTCTAAATGGTGTGCTTGCAGCTGGGAAGAATATTGTAGAGAATGAGAAACGACAGCGCTGGAGACAGCAGCGTTTCACCACCTTGGGGCAGATCAACACTCTGATCGCCTTGGTATTGTTCTAGGCTTAGCGCAGCGCAGATAATCAAGGCTTCGTGATTTTTCGTAAGGCTTCATCGCCTGTGGTGTTCAAGGCTTAGCTCAGTTTAGACTTGTCGTTCTTGTCAGCTTCGACATCTTCCTCAACTCTTCCATGATGGAGCTTTCGGGATTAATCTCAATCATGGTCTTCTTAGTTGAGCGTAGAAACCATCTAGATAAACCAAAGAGCCACTGTTGGGCCTAAGTGGCCTTGAGAGCCTTAGCAACACCACCCACGAGTTTCATCCAGTCGTAACGCCCAAACCTTGGCAAGTTCATCGCCTAACTCACTGATTGCCGGACTAGAACAATCGTGCTGCAAAGCCTTTGCCTAAAGCCTTTAACTCTGCAGAATTAGCGCAGACCATCTTGCCGAGTCTAGTGAAGCGCATACCATCTTGCTCTGTGGAGCAACAAGCCAAGTGCGCAAATTATCATCTTGCTCTCTCTCTGCAGCTAATAAGCCAAGTACTGCAGCGATCGACGATTGTTGGAAGCGCAGACTGCAATCCATCTCAGACCTTGAGATTAAGCCATCACAGAGCTTTCAAGCTCTCAGGCCGTCACAACCGGATTCAGCGCATCGCGCAGATTTATTAAAATAAAAAAACAAACAAAAAAATTCAACGTGTTTCCCCCCCCCCCCCCCCCCCCCCCCCCCCCCTTTCTTGTAACTTGGGAGAGGCATCATAGAGCTTAACATAACAGTTGCAAGCCAAGGTAAGAGAAGAATAAGTTCAAGGTGGGGAAACCTTTAGCCATCCGTGTGAAGTGGGAGATATTTTTTTGAACGTTGAAGTTTCAGGGTTCTTCGTCTCTTTCACACCGTCCAATACCCCAAGTTTTGCCAACTTAGTCGTCATTATTTTTCCCTAAACCTTGGGGTCTTATCCATTCACACTTTGCTCTTTTTTTTTTCACACCCCTATTTTCACATCGTCTTTTTCTGCTTGTTGACGTGTGTTGACATGCCTTGATTGTTTGTGTTTAGGATTGTTCACACGCATTATGCTTGTCACACGCCTTGAGTGTTCTTGGTCGTTGTTCACACATTTGGGACTCTTTCACATGAAGTACATGTTGACTTGTGTTGAGTATTGTTTGGGCCTTGTTTACACATCTTGTGTTTTTTACAAATTATTTTTACACCTTGTTCACACGTTTGGAGCACTTTGGGTAGAGTTCACTCGTGACCATGGCCTACTACTTTTATCTTTCATTTGATCGCCATGGTTAGAATTCACATCGTCATTGACATTGACATCATTTTGATAGCATTTCTGATTGTGACCGTAGGGGAGCCACTCACGCACTATCATCATGGCTCTACAATTACTTTTTTGATTTGCCTTCTCGTGTCATGTATTGCATATCTTTTGTCGCATTTGCACATACCTTTGGCATCGAGGCTTAGACCTCTACATTTTCATTTGTTGGCTTCTTGCTATCATGAGCGGCATGTTTATGCCAATATTGGATGTTTGAGCTTCAGAGTTTGATGCCTAGTCATTTTGGGCATTTTCTCGATGTGAGTAGAAGATATGTGCAAGATGGTCTAGGTGGTCTGCACACGATAATTTCATCACTTCATTTCTTGGCTTACATCGACACGGATGGTTCAATATTGTTTGCGTGCTTTTTCTTTTGGCGACTTGATTGAGTATTCCACACTCTTGGGTCATTGTGATTATGTTCCTAAGAACGCCGACTACACTGACACAATTTTAGGGGATCATGATGATGTATTACATCCATATACACATGATGATGTATTACATCCATATACACATGATGATCTATCGTACACACACACACATATGATGATATTAATGTATCATACACATGTTCACATGATGATACACATGATGATAATGATATATTTGCTCATGAGGACACAAACACCTATGCACATGATGCTGATATATGTGATAGTGATGTGTGTGGCGAGATCATGTGGGCATGATCTCGAGGGCAAGGATGGCATCAAGCATTACAAGTGTCCATACACCTAGGCCTACCTACCTTCTTAGGGATCATAGATGATCTCGTGGATCAGGATTCGAGTAGTGATGCATCTATTAGCACACACGAGGTTAGTGACACTTCACATATGGGGTCACATGATAGACTTGAGCATAGGCCCGAGTTTCTTGTGCTAGATTTATTAGGCTATTCTTCTAGAGCTTTGCATGTTGAGATGTTCACAATACCACTACTCGTAGTTCTCACAGCTTACCTGGCAACATTTATGTGGGTATAGTGCATATATTTGAGCAATCAATTGAGCACGAGGGTAGTGTTGATTTTATTGAGGTGAGATCTCATGGGAGACACATGATTATTCATATAGATCTAGAGAGTTTCACATTTGACTTAGATACTTTTTTAGATCCATTATTGATGGAGATAGACCCTACTTATGAGGATTACCTCACTGACCTTGGAGATTCTAGGGTTAGTGATTTTGGGATGATGATTCCATTTATCTCTTATGTGTGGATGCATTGTTAGTCTTCAGTGAGTGACGATGACATTTATGATGATCCTATTGATTATATTCTTACTTTTGAGGATCATACACACATAGAGGGATTTGCATATGAGGAGGTGATGCATAGTTTAGGTCATGTATATACACACATGGATATAGTGAATCATGCCTCAGATGTTTCGAGTTGTGCTACATCCAGCGACGGCGTCGATTTCCATGTGACTTGCATGATGCTGACTATGAGCTATGTGCGTTTGGTTCCTGTGATTATTGACATGACCCTATGTTTAGTGGAGCCACGCCATTTACCTTTGGGTACATCATTTGCCATTTGCAGTGTATGGTTTTTGGCTATGTGGTCTGACATTTAGATACACCCACATCACATCCTAGTCTTGGCCTCCTACATAATGGTTCTTTTGTGCTAGGATAGTTTGACATTCCAGCCCATGAGTTTTGAGCTCACCGTGTGGATGTCTTCAACGTCGAACTCACATTATGATTGTAAGGATGGGCTAGTTATTAGCATTTCCTTCGACCCAAGAGGATTTTGGGCTAGCCTCATCATTGACATCGGTCTTCCATATTTACCATTTGATCCAGACGGTTGGAGGGCTATTCTTTTGAAGTCTGGATGGTTTAGATTTCCCTTCAATCTAGGCGGTTACATGATTAGCTTCATTATCGACTAGAGTCTGTTATCTTTTCCATTTGACCTTGGGGATCATACAACTCCTTGGATTCGCATTCATATCAAAGCATATATTGTGGGCCCATCATCGTCATTGCATTACATTCCTTTCCATTTGATCCAAGAGGGGCCATATGCCCTTGATAATGACATTGACATTCAGTATTTTTGATGTGATTTTTAGCTTTTGTATATAGCCTTTTGTGCACAACCACTCTCTTTTGATTTTGAGGGCGAAATTATTATAGGAGGGGATGGTTTGTAATGAAGCAATAACTTTTAGATTAGGTCCAGGACCATGGTCATGGGCTCAAGTATATAAAGGGCTCATGGGCTTTCATTTGTACCCTTTTATGATCTTTTAACATTATCTCTTTTGGACATTTGATTGTTCTTGAGGCCTTTGGCTACCAAATAGGCTTATGGAAGACTATTTCCATCCTCTTGGTGAGAGGTTAACTCACCTAAGAATCATGGCTCTTTGTATGAGGTTATCTCTTTAATCTTACATTAATCCATGGTGATTTTCCCATATCTTAGCTTTAGTCTCACTCCATTACAAAAATGGCACTTCATCTGGATTAATCATGTAAATAATCTTAGAAGGAAAGGGGTCTGGAACATAGTCACAAGAGAGGAAATATGCAAAGCTATGAACAAGAGATGATTGATTACAACAAAGGGAACACCTGGTATATGTGTTACTTTGTCTGAGCCTCGAGGATGGATCAATCGAGGAGGTACAACACGCGGAGTTGTCGAAAGAGATGTGGGAATCGTTATCAAGAATCTAGAATTTGGCAAACATAGTAAGGTTAAAAGAGAGAAGTAATGACCTAAAAGATGCGATCACGAGAAAAGGTTGAAGATCATGTGTCGAGAGTGCAGAATGTAGCATCAACTCACGGCAATGGGGGCACTCATGCCGAAGTCAAACCAGCATTCACAATAGCCAATTGCATATTCCCACCTGGTAAAATCACTTTGGACGGGAGAGAGGAAGCAAAGGATTTGGATTACGTGGTTGCAAGATTATAGCGAGAGCATCACCAGCAGCGTGTGGACCGAGTGGTTAAAACGTGTGGGTGTGTGCGTGAAGGTCCTGAGTTCAAGCCCTAGGGGCAGCTCAGGGCAGGTCTACCCGTATGTGGGGCGCTCTGGTACTTTACAAACCAAAAAAAACGCAAAGAAAAAAAAAAGAGATTATAGCGAGAGGATCAGATTCAAAACATGCCTGACCATGATAACAGAGCCTTCATTACAAAGAGAAGGTGGCAGAATGGACACTAGACAAAACAATGGACATAACCTGAAAGAAGTAACACGCCCTAATGCAAAGGTGAAGGAGAGTTTTACATCAAGAAAGCCAATGGACATGAGTCGCAAGAAGTAACATTATTGCCCTAGTAATATTAGCAAAGGGCAAGGAGACTTTGCAGGAGGACGTGCAAACAAAACAGCAGACATCCAAAAGAAAAGAAGGGAGCATACAAATGTAACAACACCTAGGTAGGTAGCCCTTATGGCCTCACTCTGCAGAGTTTGGAGGAAGAAGAAAGTCGAAGGAGAGACACACAAGATTGGTAGCAGCTTCAGTCACATATGTGTGTGACGGAGGTATAATTATAACAGGTATGAGCTTCCCACGCACGTCGTTTTAGGAGACAACCCCCGCCCATGCAATGCACCCGTAGAGGCTGTGGGAGTAGTAGTAGATACAACACGGCGAGAAGGGAATACTGTAGGAGATGATGCAAAATAATGTACCCACCACGAAAGAACTCTTGCTGTGTATCTCAGTAGATGCAATGGAGAAATAATGCTGCCTTTGAGAAATTGCTGAAGGGGGACTACAACTCAAAAAGATAGACCCACCATGTATGCTTGCGTAGTGTGATAATGAAGGGCAGAGGACCACAGATTTGGTCATTCCCAATGAGTGAACGTGGCAGTAGCGGAATGACCAATGATGGTGTGGGGAAAGGCCATGAAGACCCAAGACCATGATGAAAAGTCCAGGAGCAAATTGCATGTTCCATCATTTCACATGACTTTACCACCACGCCCACCAACCATTGCGCACAAAGACCACACGTTTGAGGAATTGAAGAGATTCAAGGCAACAATTAAAATGTATGCGATGCATGAGAATCACTTCAAAAACAAACACGAAGAATTCAATCACATCATTTTTTAAAACACCCTACTGTAATGAACAGCAGCTTACGTGTACACCCTTCCTAGCTAAACGGGGTTGCTGAGAGAAGGAACAAAAGGATCAGGGAGGTTATCCGATGCATGATAATAAACAACAACTAGTATTGCACCCGCGCGTTGCTGCGGCTGACCAAGGTTCTAGAAAAGAACTATTCCC